>NC_136266.1:190831297-190987096 GCF_964187855.1 Myxine glutinosa
GAGGAAAGGACGGAGTCCAGGAGCAGCTGGGTACGACTGGGTACGGTGGGTACAGAGAGGGATGGGTTTGGGACACAAGATTTAGAGGCAAACACAGAGTTGAGGCATTCAGCTTTTTCACGTGCGGAGTCTGCCGTGTGGCCATTTGAGGTGAGGGAGGGGATGGAGGGGGAACAAACACCAGAAACAGATTTGACCAGACGCCACCAGGATTTGGAAGAGGGAGACAGATAAGAGAGTTCGGTCCTGAGAACGGAGAGATATTGTTTCCTGGCTCTCCTGAGGGTGGACACACACTTGTTTCGGGCTTTGTGAAAGGAAATGAGATTTCCTTCCGTTGGATTTGCTTTCCAGGAGACGAAAGCAAGTTGTTTCTGGGCAATAGCCTCACCACAAGATTCCGTGTACCATGGACGGGAGGAAGGGTATGACAACAGAAGACGAGATGGGATAAATCTGTGCATGAGAGAGAGCAGTTTGCTTTGGAAGAATTCCCAGGAAGAATTTATGTCAGAGGCAGTAGAGATGGGAGACCAGTCCAGATGATTGATGGCTGCTTGAAGACCGTGCCAGTTGGCCTGAGTGAAATGCCAGACTTGTCGACGCTGAGGAGGCTCTCTGAGAATGGTCAGAGAGATGTCCACTTTAACAAGCACATGATCAGAAGAGCCGATTGGAGCAGAAGAAGAGCAGCAGACATTTTCAGGGAAGTTAGTCATAACCAAGTCCAAAAGAGAAGATGCTCCGTTGACTGAAATCCGGGTCGGGAAATTGACAGATTGTGTCAGTCCCAGTGAGTCACAGAAGTCCTTTGCTGAAGAGCCATGGCTGGTGAGAGAGGTACCCACACCCAGCCAACTGGCATGGTGACAGTTGAAATCACCACATATGAGGAAGAGAGAGTAGGGATGGGTAGATAGAAGTTGGTCCATATTCTCAGACAGCGAGATGTAGATGGAGTCATCACTGTTTGGTGTACGGTACAACACACATATGAACAAAAGGTGGGAGTGAAGGGGAAGCCGTAGCCAAAGGTATTCCTGGGGGTGAGGTGGAGAGAGGGCAGTGCAGGGCGAGTGAGGAAGAGTTTTTTATAAAGATATAGCAACCCCACCTCCAGGACGAGGCTCAGGTCTATCATACCGTAGGAGGGAGTAACCTGGGAGAGATACCAAGGAATCAGAGACATCATGAAGGAGGAAAGTTTCTGTTAAGCAGATCACGTCTGGTTTGTCAGAAGCAACCTGTATGGAGAGATCAGACAAGTTTGAGCGAAGGCCCCAGATGTTTGAGGTCCATACTGTTAAGGAAGAGGAAGGGGGAGCATCGGATACAGAACGGGGGGGGGGGGGGGGAGTGGTAGGGTAAGATGTGGAAGAGGAGGAAGAGGTAGGGAGAGCTGTTCAAGGTGTGTCAGAGATTACAGAATAGCTTGGAGAAGGAAAAATGGGGCGGACAAAAGGTTTGATGGTGATTGGGAGAGGCGCAGTGAGGTGTTATTTGATGAGGGGGAAAAGCGAGGCAGAAGGTTGAGGGAGATGAAGGTGAAAGTTGGAAGGGGGAAGAAGCAGGGAGGACGCTTTGAGGAGGAGGGGTGAAAGGGGAGTCTAGGAGGGGAGGAGCGAGGCAGAGGCTCGGAGGGGAGGGGTGTGGGGGGAGATTTGAAAGGAATGGGTGATTGGGAAGATTTGGAGGGGAGGGGCAAGGGGGAAGATTTGAAAGAGATGGGTGATGGGGATGATTTGGAGGGGAGGGGCAAGGGGGTAGATGTAGAGGGGAGGGGTGATGGGAAATGGGGTTTTGGGGTGATGGGATTTTGAAAAGTGTACGATTAATGGGAAACGAACATTTATTGCAAAATGAGTTTCTTGAGACATTCGAGTCAAAAATACCTTTGAGGACGCTGGAGGGAGGATGGAGTGCTGGAGAGTTTAGGGAATGAATGAAAGATGCACTATAAGAGATGGAATTTTTATTTGGAATGAATAGATTTGGTGAGCAAGTCGAAAGCATCCTTTTATAGAAGAAGAAGAAAAAGGTGTTATAGATTATGACAGAATACAGGTCTTCAGGGGACAGATTAGACATTTTTTAACAACGTGATCAGTGATCACAAACAACGTGGTCGAAGAACGAACGAACAGATCAGAACGAATAATCGAATAAGAACAGAAGGAAATGTTTTTTGGGGTTTTTTTTGTTTTTTTTTGAGATTTTAAAACCAGGAAGTATGGGGTGAAAAGACCGTGAAAAACAGAGACCGGAAAGTAATTGCAGCGCGATCGGAGAACCGCTGAGACAAAAACAAAGCCTCAAGCCAGGGTCGGACACGGTAAGTACTGCACTTAGGCCTCAGAATACGCGATACGAAAGACCGACGATTCTGTACACAGGTATGAAAAACCAACACCAAGAATACTATTAAAGACACCCCAATAGGTACATACACCGAGAGAAAGATACAGTTTCGACAAAAACACAATTGTGAAAAGTTACTTAACTTCGAAAGCGCACGCGCATGGACAGCTTTGAAGAGACGAGACCTCCAAGCTTGCGCATGCGCAGAGAAGACCGGGATTGGGATGGGATGTGGGAAGAAGAATGCAGGCATTGGGATGGGATGTGGGAAGAAGAATGCAGGCATTGGGATCGGATGTGGGAAGAAGAATGCCAGGCATTGGGATGGGATGTGGGAAGAATGCCAGGCATTGGGATGGGATGTGGGAGGAATGCCAGGCATTGGGATGGGATGTGGGAAGAATGCCAGGCATTGGGATGGGATGTGGGAAGAATGCCAGGCATTGGGATGGGATGTGGGAAGAATGCCAGGCATTGGGATGGGTTGTGGGAAGAATGCCAGGCATTGGGATGGGATGTGGGAAGAAGAATGCCAGGCATTGTGATGGGATGTGGGAAGAAGGATGCCAGGCATTGGGATGGCATGTGGGAAGAAGAATGCCAGGCATTGGGATGGGATGTGGGAAGAAGAATGCCAGGCATTGGGATGGGATGTGGGAAGAAGAATGCCAGGCATTGGGATGGGATGTGGGAAGAAGAATCTCAGGCATTGGGATGGCATGTGGGAAGAAGAATGCCAGGCATTGGGATGGGATGTGGGAAGAAGAATGCCAGGCATTGGGATGGCATGTGGGAAGAAGAATGCCAGGCATTGGGATGGCATGTGGGAAGAATAATGCCAGGCATTGGGATGGCATGTGGGAAGAAGAATGCCAGGCATTGGGATGGGATGTGGGAAGAAGAATGCCAGGCATTGGGATGGGATGTGGGAAGAAGAATGCCAGGCATTGGGATGGGATGTGGGAAGAAGAAAGCCAGGCATTGGGATGGCATGTGGGAAGAAGAATGCCAGGCATTGGGATGGGATGTGGGAAGAAGAATGCCAGGCATTGGCATGGCATGTGGGAAGAAGAATGCCAGGCATTGGGATGGCATGTGGGAAGAAGAATGCCAGGCATTGGGATGGCATGTGGGAAGAAGAATGCCAGGCATTGGGATGGGATGTGGGAAGAATGCCAAGCATTGGGATGGGTTGTGGGAAGAATGCCAGGCATTGGGATGGGATGTGGGAAGAAGAATGCCAGGCATTGGGATGGCATGTGGGAAGAAGAATGCCAGGCATTGGGATGGCATGTGAGAAGAAGAATGCCAGGCATTGGGATGGCATGTGGGAAGAATGCCAGGCATTGGATGGCATGTGGGAAGAATGCCAGACATTGGGATGGCATGTGGGAAGAATGCCAGGCATTGGGATGGCATGTGGGAAGAAGAATGCCAGGCATTGGGATGGCATTTGGGAAGAAGAATGCCGGGCATTGGGATGGCATGTAGGAAGAAGTCCAATCAATATTTGGGATCACACAGCACAATTGTAAGCTAATAAAAATATTTGCAATCATACAGCACAATTGTAAGCTAATAACAATATTTGCAATCATACAGCACAATTGTAAGTTAATAATAATATTTGGGATCATACAGCACAATTGTAAGTTAATAATAATATTTGGGATCATACAGCACAATTGTAAGCTAATAACAATATTTGCAATCATACAGCACAATTGTAAGTTAATAATAATATTTGGGATCATACAGCACAATTGTAAACTAATAACAATATTTGCGATCATGCAGCACAATTGTAAGTTAATAACAATATTTGGGATCATACAGCACAATTGTAAGCTAATAACAATATTTGCGATCATACAGCACAATTGTAAGTTAATAACATTTGGGATCATACAGCACAATTGTAAGCTAATAATATTTGTGATCATACAGCACAATTGTAAGCTAATAATATTTGGGATCACACAGCACAATTGCAAGTTAATAATAACATTTGGGATCATACAGCACAATTGTAAGCTAATAACAATATTTGGGATCATACAGCACAATTGTAAGTTAATAATATTTGGGATCATACAGCACAATTGTAAGCTAATAATATTTGGGATCATACAGCACAATTGTAAGCTAATAACAATATTTGGGATCATACAGCACAATTGTAAGTTAATAATATTTGGGATCATACAGCACAATTGTAAGCTAATAATATTTGCGATCATGCAGCACAATTGTAAGCTAATAACAATATTTGTGATCATACAGCACAATTGTAAGTTAATAATAATATTTGGGATCATACAGCACTACATGTGGGCAGGGTACAGCCCGAAGTGGAGATCGGTTTCTGAGGTTTGGGACATGGAATGTAGGGACAATGACAGGGAGATCAGGAGAAGTGGTGGAAGTATTGGTCAGAAGAAGAGTGGACATATGTTGTGTGCAAGAGACGAGATGGAAGGGAAGTGGTGTGAGAATGGTGAAGGGTAGGCAGGGACAGAAATACAAGTTTGTGTGGCAAGGGTGCCCGGAGGGCGTGAATGGTGTTGGTGTCCTGTTTTCTGAGGAGTTTGTAGACAGTGTGGTGAGTGTGACTAGAGTGAGTGATAGGTTGATGATGGTGAAAATGATGATTGGAAAGCTCTTGGTGAACGTCATCTCGGGATATGCTCCGCAGGTTGGTCGAAGCGATGAAGAGGACAAGTTCTGGTGTGCGATAGAGAAGCTGATGGAAAACGTGAAAGATGAGGAAGTTGTTGTGGTGGGAGGAGACCTAAATGGACATGTGGGAAGGAGTATGGATGGTTTTGACGGAGTTCATGGGGGTTATGGATATGGTGTGAGAAATGGAGAAGGTGAAAGGATTTTGGAGTTTGCTGATGGAGCTGATTTGTTGATTTGTAATACTCAGTTCCAGAAAGAGGATAATAAGCTTGTTACATACACGTCAGGTGGGTCGACGACAACCGTTGACTACCTGATGGTGCGTAGGCGAGATAGGGGGCACCTCCGGGACACAAAGGTGATCCCGGGGGAGGAGGCTGTTTCACAGCACCACTTGGTTGTCTGCGACGTAAGGGTGAAAGGTGCGAGGAGAGCTCGGCGGGTGAAGTACCAACCGAGAATGAAGGTGTGGAGGTTGAAAGAGGTGACAGTAAGGGAGGCATTAAAAGAGGCTGAGTAGGGTCCAGGATGATGTGGTTGAGCTTGAAAGTGGTTGGATGTCAATGAAAGCTATCTGTTGGGAGCCGTTGGTGAGGTATGTGGATGGACAAAAGGACCACCGAGGCACTCGGAAACATGGTGGTGGGATGATGAAGTTGGAAAGAGGATTGACGAGAAGAGGAAGAAGTTCAAGGAGTGGCAGAAGGCGAAGGGTACGGGAGCAGAAACAGCAGAGCATGAAAGTTATAAGGCAGCCAGGAAGGCTGCAAAGAAAGAGGTAGCAAAGGCGCAGCAGGCATGTAGGAAAATGTTCGGAGAACGCTTGGATTCGGAAGAGGGTCAGAAAGCAGTATTCAGGATTGCAAAGCAGATAGCGAAAGAGAGGTGTGATGTGATGGGGGTGAGTTGCTTGAAGGATGAAGTGGGACAAATCGTTGTCGACCCAGATGGAATTAAAGGAAGATGGAAAAGATATATGGAAATGCTGTTGAATACAGAGAATGAATGGGATGGCAACATAGAGAGTAACCCAGTTTTAGGACCGGCAGAGAAGATAACTGAGAAGGAAGTTGAGGAAGCGATAAAAGCAATGAAGGGTAGAAAAGCGGGAGGGCCGACGAGAGTTGTGGGAGATATGTTGAAGGCAGCAGGAAGTTGGGGTGTGAAGAGAATGACAGAGATCTGTAATCTGGTGGTGAAAGAAGGCCGCATTCCAGTGGTTTGGGAACTGAGTACCCTCGTCCCTCTATACAAGGGGAAAGGTGACCCTCTGGAGTGTGGCTCGTACCGAGCGATTAGGTTATTGGAGCATGGAATGAAGGTATTGGAAAGGGTGTTGGAGAGGAGGATAAGGAAGAAAGTGAAGATCGACGAAATGCAGTTTGGATTCATGCCAGGAAGAGGAACGACAGATGCGCTTTTCATTGTGAGGCAGTTGCAGGAGAAGTACATGGAGAAGAGGAAGAAGTTGTTTCTTGGGTTTGTTGATCTGGAGAAATCTGGAGGGTAATGAACGTAGAGCAGCAACGAAGGCTGGAAAGGGTGGAAATGCGAATGGTTCGATGGATGTGCGGAGTATCGTTGAGGGAGAGGAAGACAAATGATGAATTGCGAAAGATGATGGGAATATTGCCTGTGATTGATGCTGTGAAGAGGAACAGGTTGAGATGGTTTGGTTATGCATTGAGGAAGGATGAAAGTGACTGGTTGAGAAGAGTGATGGTAGTTAATGTAGAAGGAAGTAGAGGACGGGGAAGACCGAGAAAGACTTGGCTAAAGATGGTGGAAGAAGAAATGCGGGCAAGGTGGTTAACAAGGAGAGATGCAGAAAATAGGGCAAAATGGAGAAGATTGTCATGGGGACCGCAAGGCTAACCCCCGCTCTAGCAGGGAACATGGCCTTAAAATGCATGTTGTTGTTGTTGGTGTTTGTTGTTGTTGTTGTTGTTTGTTGTTGTTGATCTGGAGAAAGCATTCGATCGGGTACCACGCAAAGTATTGACATGGGCATTGAGGAAGTTAGGAGTGGAGGAATGGTTGATCAGAGTAGTGATGGCAATGTACAAAAGAGCGTGCACAGCTGTAAGGACGAAGGACGGGAACAGTGGTGAGTTTGAGGTGAAGGTGGGAGTGCATCAGGGGTCGGTACCAAGTCCACAACTATTTGTAGCTGTGATGGAGGTGCTGGCTCAGAATGTAAAGGAGGGTTTACCGTGGGAGTTGTTGTATGCAGATGATCTGGTGTTGATTGCGGAAAGTATGGATGGACTGAAGGAAAAGATGAACACGTGGAAGGAATGTATGGAGACAAAAGGTCTGAAGGTGAATATCGGAAAGACGAAGGTGATGGCAAGTGGTAAAGCATGTGGTGAGGTGGAAAGAACTGGGAAGTGGCCCTGTGCTGTGTGTAGGAAGGGTGTCGGAGTGAACTCCATTCAATGTACAATGTGCGCTGAGTGGGTTCATCAAAAATGTAGTGGTCTGAGAGGGTCATTAACCAGTGTGGCAGCTACATTCAAATGTAAGGTGTGCACAGAGGGAGCTGCAGATGGAGGAAATGTTGAGTTGGATCTTGGAGACGGCGTGAAGCTGGAAGGTGTGAAAACATTTTGCTACCTCGGAGACATGCTGAATGGAGAAGGTGGATCAGACTCGGCAACGGTTGCTCGAGTGAGATGTGCATGGAAGAAGTTTCGGGAATTGAGTGGCGTGCTGATGATGAGGGGAGTGTCGTTGAAGCTGAAGGGAAAGGTGTATGCTGCATGTGTGAGAAGTGTTATGATTTATGGGAGCGAGACATGGGTAATGAACGTAGAGCAGCACCGAAGGCTGGAAAGGGTGGAAATGCGAATTGTTCGGTAGATGTGCGGAGTATCGTTGAGAGAGAGCAAGACAAATGATGAATTGCGAAAGATGATGGGAATAGAGCCTGTGATTGATGCTGTGAAGAGGAACAGGTTGAGATGGTTTGGTCATGTGTTGAGGAAGGATGAAAGTGACTGGTTGAGAAGAGTGATGGAAATGAATGTAGAAGGAAGTAGAGGACGGGGAAGACCGAGAAAGACTTGGCTAAAGATGGTGGAAGAAGAAATGCGGGCAAGGGGGTTAGCAAGGAAAGATGCAGAAAATAGGGCAAGATGGAGAAGATTGTCATGGGGACCGCAAGGCTAACCCCCGCTCTCGCAGGGAAAATGGCCTTTAAAATGCTTGTTGTGTTGTTGTATACAGCATAATTGCAAGTTAATAATAACATTTGGGATCATACAGCACAATTGTAAGCTAATAATATTTGTGATCATACAGCACAATTGTGAGCTTATAATATTTGGGATCATGCAGCACAATTGTAAGGTAATAATTAGTGTGCCAATTATTTAAAAGTAAATAAAATATTGAAAGTCACTGGAGTGTCGTCTGACTTGTAAGCCTGGTGTGTTTGACCTTGCCGTAGGTGTTTCCCAACATGTCCGTCTCCAGTGTTGTATTCCGAACCAGGTGCGGTGTTTTGTGTAAGCAATCCCAGTGATGAACGTTGCACAAGTCAAGAGGCATCGTGGTGATTACACCTGAACCTGTTTTTCTGTTTCCTGCACTCCCAGCCATCCCACTCTCACCTGCCCATTATAGTCACTTTACCCGAGACCTTTTCGCTGCATTTGCATTTCGAGATTTGCAGCGAATATAAAAATTTGTTTGAATGACGTAACCCTCATCTCAAGTATCATTTAATTGCGAGTTAGAAATTCAAATCAACAACCCTCAATGTAAATGAACTTCAGCGCATCACGGATTAATCCTGACCAAAGAAACCGAGAGCGTTTTCTTCTTCCCTTCTTCTTCTTCCCTTAATCCTGAAGCTGCCCCTTCCCCTGGTGGGTAGAGCCACTTATAGCAAAACGCACTCCTGAGATTGAGGTCATCTCGTGAAGCCTAAGATGGCTACGTGGTATTGGTTACACCGTGCCCACCCCGTGCCCGACCTCCCTTTTCCTCGCGCTGTGTGTTGTCATAATGCCAGATCCTCCTTGTGACCCTATGGGTTGTTTTCTCATTATATGAGCCAATACTTGTGTTGTGTCGGATATTAACAAAGACACCTGTTGCTTGAAACCTTGTTTGAAAACCTTGGCACCTGCTGCTTGAGAAGCTAAGTGTTCAGAAAATTCGGAGTTTCCTTTCCTTACTCTCCTTCTTCCCTTCTTTCCTTTTTTGTCCATTTTATGTTGTCATTTACCCTTTCCTTTCTTTGCTTATACTCATATAACACTAGTAGGGCCTACCTTGTGTTGCCCGGTTGGGTGAGCTGTTCCCGGCGGGGATTTTGGGACGTGCTGCACATTGAAAAGCCATTATTCCTCTGCCAAAAAAGTCGCCGGAGGCATTATGTTTTGGGTTGTCCGTCCGGTCGCGATGGGTTTTTGTTCCCGTGATAACTCCAAGAAGGTGCACGTATGTATAATGATGAAAAGATGAACTGATTCGATTTTGGCCCCGAAGGTTAAAGGTCAGAGGTCCTGTGAGGTAAAAAGTGATACTTGAGAACAGCTGAAGAGATTTAAATCAAACTTGCTGCAATCTTATTATAATAGAGCAAACGTATATGGTTACGTATGTCGCTATGTTTATATGCGAAGAAAACGTCTTCTTCTTCAAATACAATTACCACCCTCTTAATTAACCCTCTTAATTGCGTTAAGACTGCTGAGACCCCTCAGACCTTTGAAGACCCCCAAAGACCCAAAATACCCTTCAAAGCCCTGAGGCTCAAAAAGACCCTGAGGCTCACGGAGACCCTTAAGACCCAAAAGCCTCTGAAGACACCAAAGACCGAAAAGACCCTAAAGACCCAAAACACCTCAAAGACCCAAAATACCCTTAAAGGCCCAGAGGATCCAAAAGATCCTGAAGACCCAAATGGCCCTGAAGACCCAAAACACCATGAAGACCCAAAAGACACCGAAATGGTCAAAGATGCCTACCCCTCTGAAGCGACGTGTGGTGAGGCGCGCAGAGCCACACTAGTTATGTATAATGATGCAATAACGTAGGTGGAGGCATATTGGTCGATATCGCGACATCCAAGAGTGCCGTTCTAGTTGATGTTGCCCTCATGGTGGTTACCTTTTGCTTGTGGTCTTGTGACAGCACTACCTGACCCCACATCCCAAAATACACTTCATAGCACTTTTTGGAGGCCTAAAATCAAACATCAAGGCCAACGTGTGGTAGATTAAAACCTTGCCCATATTCTGAAATACCGACACAAAATTTGGACCCTCTCAGTGCTCCAGTTGGGCCATAAGAGAGTAATACACAAAAAACACACAAACTACGTATATATCACTCATAGAGCGACACTGACACCGCACGTCAAAAAGCAGAATGCCTCAACTCTGTTTGCCTCAAAATCTTGTTTCCCGAACCCATCCCTCTCTGTACCCACCTTACCCAGCCGAACCCAGCTGCACCTGGACTCTGTGTCCTCTCCTGACAAGCTGAAGAAGTTTGTCAATCCTTGACTCTGATTCTGCAACTGAACCAGACGGCATCAGCCCACGGGTCCTAAAATCCTGCTCTGCCACTCTATCTCACCCTCTCTCTGTTCTCTTCACCCTCTTTTGCTCAAGGTCATCTGCCATCTGTTTGGAAATCAGCCAACATCACCGCTTTACACAAAAAGATGCTGAAACAGATCCTTGCAACTACAGACCAATCAGCCTTCTCCCAATAATCGGCAAAGTCATGGAATCGATCATCGCTTCAGATATAAAATCCTTCCTCTTCTCCAATGGCTTGATCTCTGATCATCAATTTGGATTCAGACCAGGTCATTGTACTCTGGACATGCTGCTTCTGCTGTCTCAACAATGGATGGAGGTCCTTAATGCCAAACAGGAAATCAGAGATGTCTCCCTTTACATATCACGTGCCTTCGATACGGTCTGGCACCCCGCTCTGCTCACCAAACTCTCCTCCTATGGTATCCATGGAAATCTCCATGCATAGCTTGCGGACTTCCTCTCGAGTCGAAGTCAACGTGTGGCCCTGAATAGGTTTCTCTCATCTCCCCTTCCTGTTCAGGCAGGAGTTCCCCAAGCCAGTGTTCTGGGCCCTGTGCTTTTTCTCGTCTTCATCAATGATCTCTCTGACTCCCTGGAAAATCCTCTCTCTTTTTGCTGATGACTCCACTCTCTGCTGCTCCATTCCTCATCCCTCAGATCGGCAGTCTGAAGCATCCTCGCTCTCTGCAGACCAGGAAAAAAACCAGGCTGGTCAAAAGTGGATCATGTCTTTCAATACTGACAAATCTCATACTCTGTCTCTCCAAAAAGACCGACTGAACAACCCTTGGGGAAGTCGACTCTCTCAACAATCCTCTCCAAGAAGTTCTGTCACTCAAGATTTTGGGTCTCACTATCTGCCATGATCATTCCTGGGAAAACCACATTTCCAAGCTGGCCTCCAAAGCCAGTTGCTGACTGGGCATCGTCCGTTGTGCAAAGTCCTTCCTTAGCACACCTGAGCTCCTCACCACATACAAGGCTTTCATCCACAGCTCAATGGAATCGTGTTCTCCCCTCTGGGCCAGTGCTCCTGCCTCACATCTAGCTTGGCTTCACGCTGTAGAAACCAAAGCTGTCATTGGAATCTCTCGCGATGAAGCTAACTCCGAGGGCCTTTCACTCACTCACCACAGGCAGGTTGGTGGTCTTTCTGTCTTCTTCTGACTCCTCTCCGGCCTTGCTCCCCCAGCTCTGTCTGTGCTATGTCCCCCAAATACTCCAACAGGTCGCACAAGATCTTCCAGCAACCCTCTTCTGGTGAAACTGCCAAAATCAAGACTCTCTGCTCACCTTCACTCTTTCAATTCTCTTTTCTCCTGCCTTTGGAACAAACTCCCTCACTCTCTTCAATCCCTTTCCTCCCTCCAGGTCTTTAAAACAGCTGTTCACCACCATCTCTCATCTTCCCCCATCCAAAACCTTGATCTTTGCTACCCCTGTTAATTCACCCCAGATCCACTTTCTTGAAATACCAACTTCTCTTCTGGAAGTCCTTGCAGTGTCCATGTGTTTTATACCTATCCCCCCCCCCCCCTGCCCCTCCCCCTTCCCATGCCTCCACCCCCAAGCCCTCTCCCTCCCACAGATCTACCAATGTCCCTGTTCTCTACTGTTGTACTTGTGTGCTTCCCTCTCTCTCCCCATCTTGTCTCCCGCTCGCTTTATTATACGGTTTATGTGTCCGTTTGTTTTTTTGTGATCATTGTTGGCTCTCACACGAGCCTCGATCTTGTATTCAAAAATTTTTTTTTACAACGAGAAGTCTCAAACCTATCTGGCAGAGGGGGTGTGGAGCTGATGCATTAATCTGCAAAGTGGCACAATTAATCTTTCAGTGATGGTCTGATGTCGTTCATGTACAGTACGGTAGTAGACTGGCCAGATTTCTGAGAAATGTCAATGTTGGGTGCATTTTTGGGTAAAAGTTGGAAACCTCACTTTTTAACATAACTAGGGTATGCTGAATTCGATTAACCCGGTTCCCAAGTGGAATTTTGAGTTTTTGACCTAATTAGCATAAACAAAATGGCCGCCAAATTGCAATTTTAGGACAATTTCTTTGAACAAGCATTCATATATCATGTATATACATGCAGCTCTTTTACTTTAACTTTACAACTTTTACCTCAAAATGGACCTATAAGCTTATACATGGCCTTTTTCATAAATCCGTCTCGTCTATATTATGGTTGGCGACATATTGAAAGAGACATTCAAACTGATATTGAAATTGGACACAAAAAATGGGAAATGGTTTTAATAAGACAATGTTTCATACAACCATTTATTCTAAAATTAAGTATACATGTCCATGAAGCACACACATTCAGGAATGTCACACATGTTGTTTTGCCAAACTACATCAAATTCATTCAAGGGGTCTGATCATCACTCTGTTGCTGACAGGCACACATTGATGTTCACCTCAACTCTGAATAGCGACATTTGCAGTGTCGAGTCTTGCATTGCTTCTGGCATGGACAACAAATCATCTCGAGGAAACTTTCTGGGATTGGATTCAGTGACATCAGAATAGGCTCTAGTCCCTAATCACCACGCTTCCATCCCATTTCCACAGGGGCAGGAAGGTCAGGTATGGCAGAATGAGCATTTCTCCATACCATGATTTGATGGTGTACTCGCATCAAATGGAAATGAAGAGCATCACTTGTCGGTGACATTGCTTTGCAAATTTGCATTGCAAATGGCGATTACCACATAGAGCTACATGTATATTTATGATATATAAATGCTTGTCCCAATATATAAATAGGTCGTACCTGTTGTGAACTGCCAATGCAGAAGTGTGAACCATGGAGACAGCTGATATGTTGCTTTATATATTTATTTACTGACTTCAGTTGGGTATTTTTGGAATGGAGATTTGATTACAGCGAGGCAACATTTTCTTGTGGCTCACAGGGAATAACTACTGTGTTTTGTTGTGTGCTATAGGGTCACAGGAAGCCTGGTGTTGGCTTAGTGGTTAGGGTGCCGGCTTGGGATCCTAGGATCCTGGGTTCAAATCCCGGTTGATCGCTGAATTAACACCAGGGGGGTTGACTCAACCTGTCAACCTTCCGAGGTCGGCAAATTGAGTTCCAGTTCACTGGTAATTCCCTGTGTGTCGCAAGAGGCGACTAAGGGTTGGTGGCAGCAAGGGCATCCGGCCATAAAACATTGCTTCAAAAAGGGGACCATGGTGCCCGAAAAAGGCCAACCCCTGCTCTGTGGGGGAAAATGCCCTCGAAAGGTGTTCTATGGGCTCACAGGGAATACTGTGTTTTGTTGTTTGGTATTGGCTTACAGGTCTGTTTGTCACTCGCTTACCGGAAACAATTCCAAACCGAAACACTGAAGCAGAGAAGCACATGTTTAATAGCTTGGCAAGACTTGGCAAGCTGGATCAATGGCATACTTTTTTTTGGAGGGGTGGGGGGAGGGGGGAGGGGTGGTGGATTTTGCAAGTATCGTGCTCCACATGACGTCTTCTTGTTATTCTGTCTGTCACTCACCTACAGGTCACAATTTTCAACCGATCTTCACGAAACTTTAACAAATGCTAGATTTGGTCATAAGCAAGAAGCCTATTGTTTTTGGGGTCAAAAGGTCAATAGGTCAACATAGGACAAAGGTCACCAATTTTGTCAAATTTCTAAAATTCTCACTTTTCATCTGATTTACTTGAAATGTTAAGAGGATTTGCATATCTGGTCACTAAATTCAACCACCAACTATTTTTGAGGTCAACATAGGCCAAAACGTCGACATAGGCCAAATTTCTAAAATCCTCTTTTCATCCAATTAACTTGAAATCTGAAGAGGATTTGCATACTACGTCACTGAATTGAACCACCAATTATTTTTGAGGCATCGTCTGTCAACAACTTATTTTAGGGATTTTGCAAGTATCGTGCTATGCACGACATATTTCTTGTTTGTTTGTCCGGGCGTTATCTCAGCCATCTTTTAAGAGAGGAAGCTGAAATTTGGCACAATAGTGACCAAGTGATTTGGTTATAAAGGATATTTTTGATTTCTTCATTAATCAATTAATTTTTTCCGATTAATGACAAGTTTCAGAATGTTACAGCTTCGCATGTAACACTGGTGGTCAAGGTATGCTATGAGGCAATTGATTAATAGATTATTTTATGACTATTAGGCACCTATGACATCATCATTAACATATTTTATTCCCCATGGAGAGTTCTTTACAATGAGCCATGTCTCAATTTTTTCTATGCTGCACTTTCTGAGATATAGAGGTGCAAAGTTTTTCGGTTTTTCAAAGATGGCAGCTGAACACGTGACCTGTGACGTCATAATTATCATTAAAAAATTGTACAGGTGGAGTTGCACCTTTGGTGAAAATTTCCTGTCGATCGGACCAACAGTTGCAGAGAAAATCATATTTATTCTGTGCAGGCAGACACAGACAGACAAACGGACTCAAATGCAATACCCTCTCCTCAGGCGAGGGTAATGAAAAGCTTCTTTTCTTGATTGTATAAATGAGCTTTTCTTTTAATTGATAAGAAACGATGTTATAATGACCTTTGCTCGAGCTAACACAAGTTCTCCCAATTATATGCACTTTTTTTTTTTTTTTAAAGCAATCCTTGAGCTTCCTTGAGCTTCCTCGAGCTTCCTCTGTATGGCAGTTCCAGAAGGGTTTTTTTTTTTGTGTTTCCGGTGTTGAGACTCGTTGAGCTGGAACACAGAATGGACCAGGCCACAATAGAATGAAAAGAATAGTAGAAAGAGGAGGGGGACACATCATCAGCAGGGTTTAGGGATGCAATAGAGGGAGATTTGTAGAAATGAGGCCAATGAGAGGACATGGCTGGGGTGAACAACATGGACACACCTGCAAACTCTCAATCACAGATGTGGAAGGGAAAAACTGGAGACCTGAAAGAGATGGGTGTCGGGAAGGTTAATGAGGGGGTGGGTGAGGGAGAGGTGTTGAAACGATCATATTTGTGGATGGGGTGGGTGACTGCTGTGACATACCACAGCTTTAGTAATAATATTAGCCCCCGTTGGACTTGGTCAAAAACGGGGGCTAATGAATTGGGTCTCGTCCATCTGTCCATGTGTGCATGCATCCGCAACCATATCTCGGAGATGTATGGACCGGTTATGTTCATATTTGGCACAAAGGCAATACATCGTATACATATGCAGATCATTTTGTTTCACGATGTGATCAAAGGTGGCAGACTGGCTGCCATTTTAGTTGTTTAAAAAACCCCGATGTTGAGCACGTCCTCAACCTTTTCTCGGACATGCATTTACCGATGCCATTCAAGCCTGCCAAACAGATAAAGAATGATTGCTTACATATGCCTGTCATTTTCTTTCGAGATCAGTTCCAAGATGGCCGACTGGCAGCCATTTTGTTACTTCTTTTTTTTTTTTGTATACAAGATCGAGGCTCGTGAAAGAGCTAACATTAATCACACAAAAAGTCAAACCGACGCATAAAACACAAAATAAGGGGAGCCGTGGACAAGATGGGGAGAGAGGGGGAAGGACACAAACACAACATTTGAGAGCAGCGACATCGAGAGAAATGTGGGAGGGAGAGGGCTTGGGGGGAGGTGGGAGAGGTATAAAACATATGGACACTGCAAGGGCTTCCAGGAAAGAAGTTGGAATTTCAAAAAATGTATCTGGGGTGAATTAGCGGGTGAAGAAAAGATCAAGGTTTTGGATGGGGGAAGATAAGAGATGGTGGTGAACAGCTGTTTTAAAGACCTAGAGGGAGGAGTGGGATTGAAGGGAGTGGGGGAGTTTGTTCCAGAGGCGGGAGAAAAGAGAAAAGAGGAAAGAAAGAGTGAAGGTGAGCAGAGAGTCGAGATTTTGGCAGTTTAACCATAAGAGGGTTGCTGGGAGGTCTTGTGCAACCTGTAGGAATATTTGGGGGACAGAGCACAGAGAGAGCTGGGGGGGCAAGGCCGGAGAGGAGTCTGTAGAAGACAAAGACCACCAACCTGCCTGCGGTGAGTGAGTGAAAGGCTTTCGGAGTTAGCTTCATCGCAAGAGATTCCAATGATTCTGAAAGCTTTGGTTTCAACAGCATGAAGCCGAGCTAGGTGTGAGGCAGGAGCACCGGCCCAGAGTGGGGAACAGTATTCCATTGAGCTGTGGATGAAAGCCTTGTATGTGGTGAGGAGCTCAGTTGTGCCAAGAAAGGACTTCGCACGACGGAGGATGCCCAGTCGGAAACTGGCTTTGGAGGCCAGCTTGGAAATGTGGTTTTCTCAAGAAAGATCATGGCAGATAGACCCAAAAGCTTGAGCGACAGAACTTCTTGGAGAGGATTGTTGAGAAAGTGGATTGGAGGGTTTTCCAGTCGGTCTTTTCGGAGAGACATCGTAAGAGTGAGATTTCTCAGGATTGAAAGACATGTTCCACTTGTTTGACCAGTTTGTCATTTTGTCCAGGTCTGCAGAGAGTGAGGAGGCTGCAGACTGCCGATCTGAGGGATGGGGAATGGAGCGGCAGAGAGTGGAGTCATCAGCAAAGAGATAGAGAGGATTTTCCAGAGAGTCGGAGAGATAAATTGATGAAGATCAGAAATAGCACATGACCCAAAGCACTGCCTTGGGGAACTCCAGCCAGAACAGGAAGGGGAGATGAGAGAAATCCATTCAGAGCCATACGTTGACTACGACCAGAGAGGAAGTCCGCAAGCCATGGAAGGAGATTTCCATGGATACCATCGGAGGAGAGTTTGGTGAGCAGAGCGGGGTACCAGACCGTATCGAAGGCACGTGATATGTCAAGGGAGACGGCTCTAATTTCCTGTTCGGCATTAAGGACCTCCATACATTGTTGAGACAGCAGAAGCAGCATGTCCAGAGTAGAATGACCTGGTCTGAATCCAAATTGATGATCGGAGATCAAGCCATTGGAGAAGAGGAAGGATTTGATATCCGAAGCAATGATGGATTCCATGACTTTGCTGATTAATTGGGAGCAGGCTGATTGGTCTGTCGTTGCAAGGATCTGTTTTTGCACATTTTTTGTGTAAAGCGGTGATGTTTGCTGATTTCCAAGATACTGGCAGATGACCTTGAGCAAAAGAGATGGTGAAAAGAACAGAGAGAGGGTGAGATAGAGCGGCAGAGCAGGATTTTAGGACCCGTGGACTTTAACGTGTTTCCAACACTGTTTCCAACACAAACACTTTAACGTGTTTCCAACCATGTCTTGAACATGCATGGGCCAATTTTCTTCAAACCTGGCACAAGCACAGCGCATGGCAGCGTATACATGCAGTCGTGCACCTCACTTCATTTTGCGATCTGACCAAAAATGGCGAACTGGTAGGCTGGCGGCCATTTTAGTTGTAAAAATAAACACCCGATGTTGACCACATCCTCAACCATTTCTCAGAGATGCATGTCCCGATCTTGTTTAAACTTTGCACACAGAAAATGAATGACGGGTTACATATGCACATGATTTTCTTTCGAGATCAGATTGAAGATGGCTGACTGGCGGCCATTTTGTAAACATGTCCCCTACCATTTCTTGACATGCATGGACCGATTTTGTTCAAACTTGGCACAAAGACAACACATGCGAGTATACATATGTAGAAGATTTTGTTTTGCAATCCGACCAAAGATGGTCGACTGATGGCCTTTAACTCCGTACAGCAAAACTACTAAAACCACGGCGGCTATGAGATTTTATGTCTTTTTCTTGCCGAGAGTGATTGTTGCTTTCTTATCATTTTGGAAGTGAGTTGGCTTTCTTTAAAAACAAAACAAAATTGAGAGGCTTGTTGTTTAATTAGCAATGCTATTTAAGTTGTACAAATGATATCTTCGAATAATTTGATCAGAGTTAATAGCAAATACCGTGCTAAGGAACTGGTCGTTTTATCACCCTTCCAAGTAAATCCAAATGACGCCGAATAGCTGCGATAATATCTTGTAATCCTGCATTTAGCACGGGCGGTAGTTTGAGCAGGATGCCGATCAGAACTGCCAGCAGCATTTCTTTGTTCCCCTTACCCCGCATCTCCTCACACTAACTTGTGGTCCAGGGCCTGTGAAGCCCCAGCCAGCTTCATCGATGTCGAATTACCTGATTTGTTAAAACCCCTTGTGCTGTCTCACTATTCTTTTCTTTTTCTTCAGGGAATTAAAAGGCAGCCACTTATTGATTGTGGATGATAATATGAAATTGTATTCAAACTGATTGACTCGTACATTTTGTGCCATCTTGTTTATGAGGTAGGAAACATCCCAAATTAAAACGGTTTTTCAATGTTGCTAAAAGCTAGAAGGAGGAAGAACGCACGCACGCGTACCCGGTCGGACCGCAGTGGCGCGCAACAAGTGGCACCATACTTTGGGAACCGTCCACTCGTTTATCAGGATGGCGAATGTGAAGTTTGCTCCAGTTTGTAAAATATTTGCTGTTTTACTCTAGTTAATGCAAGGATGTGGTGAAAATGAGGGATGAACCTTTCCAAAGTACCGCTGTATTTTGCTCTTGTTTAAATTGTATAAATTGGAATCCCGGGTGTGTTGCATGTTGGAATTTTGATTTGTATATTGAAAAGCGACTTTATCATTTTGTTTTCATGTTGTCTGGGTCTTGCATTTTTTTCCCCTATTTGGTGTTGCAATGTCACCAAATGATATTTCTACAAAAATCTTTCTATTTGGCACATTTTATTTGGTAGATATAGAATGCAATACATCGAATAAACACCCGAATCGACGTTCATCGTGATTAAACCACCGCAATAGGGGAAAAAAGGATGTTGGTTATTCATTTTGAAGAAGATTTAAGGGGAATATTGAGACGCGTGTTGGTTGGGAGGTGTGTACATTTTAGTCATGAGTGGGGATAAATATCTGGGTGGGGGGGGGGGGGGGGGTGCAGGGACAGAGAAGCGGAAGTAGGCCCATTCAGAGAGGTGTTGAGATTCTGTGGCTTAGAAAGCTTACCTTTGGCAATGATATTGTGAGGGCCTTCACAGCCTTTCGTGTGGAATCTATTGCATTCATTATAATTCAGACCTTTTGACTTGTTATTGAACATTATTGGGTAGTTTGTGGAAACCTGAATTACACTGGTCCACAAAATCGAACTTTTTTTGTCTCATCAAAGATGTAAACACACTTTTCTAGAACAGTTTTGCATGCTGATCCCAAATCTGTTTCGGTTTTTCTCTAGAACTTCTAATTTTCATGATGAGACCGCTCACTTTTGAGAAGTTATTGCCTTGGAAGGCCTTTCAAATATCACGAAAATTTATACGTGCGAGAGGAAACCAAAAACCAGATTTCGAATCGGCATCCTGGGAGCTATCGAGACCACCTCCAATTATATCTGATAAAATGACTCGTTGTCCAGCGTCGTTCTGTTTCCATATAATGAGGATGCACATGGAGTGCTTGGATATGTGAATGATTATCACCTGGAAAGTGGAACTTTTGTGAGCGTATTGTGTTGTGAGCCACTCTTTAACCACTTGCTATTAACTTTGACTTCATTGCTTGGCTCCTGGCACTGCAAATTATTCTTCTCTCGCCCTCCCCCTCGTCGCCCCTTACCTTCCCAAAATCAGCCGTGTATTGAAGACTGATGATGGAGATATCCTCCTTGACTTCTCAAAGAACTTGATTATGCAGGAAACTTTCGATCTACTCCTCAATCTGGTGAGCCTGTCATCTGGTGAGCCTGTCAATCTGGTGAGCCTGTCAATCTGGTGAGCCTGTCAATCTGGTGTGGCTGTCAATCTGGTGAGCCTGTCGATCTGGTGAGCCTGTCGATCTGGTGTGGCTGTCGATCTGGTGTGGCTGTCGATCTGGTGTGGCTGTCGATCTGGTGTGGCTGTCGATCTGGTGTGGCTGTCGATCTGGTGTGGCTGTCGATCTGGTGTGGCTGTCGATCTGGTGTGGCTGTCGATCTGGTGTGGCTGTCAATCTGGTGTGGCTGTCAATCTGGTGAGCCTGTCAATCTGTTGTGGCTGTCAATCTGGTGAGCCTGTCAATCTGGTGTGGCTGTCGATCTGGTGTGGCTATCGATCTGGTGAGCATGTCGATCTGGGGAGCCTGTCGATCTGGGGAGGCTGTCAATCTGGTGTGGCTGTCAATCTGGTGTGGCTGTCGATCTGGTGAGCCTGTCGATCTGGTGAGGCTGTCAATCTGGTGTGGCTGTCAATCTGGTGTGGCTGTCAATCTGGTGTGGCTGTCAATCTAGTGTGGCTGTCAATCTAGTGTGGCTGTCGATCTGGTGAGCCTGTCGATCTGGTGAGCCTGTCGATCTGGGGAGCCTGTCGATCTGGTGTGGCTGTCGATCTGGTGTGGCTGTCAATCTGGTGTGGCTGTCAATCTGGTGAGCCTGTCAATCTGGTGAGCCTGTCAATCTAGTGTGGCTGTCCATCTAGTGTGGCTGTCGATCTGGTGAGGCTGTCAATCTGGTGTGGCTGTCAATCTGGTGTGGCTGTCGATCTGTTGTGGCTGTCAATCTAGTGTGGCTGTCAATCTAGTGTGGCTGTCAATCTGGTGTGGCTGTCAATCTGGTGAGCCTGTCAATCTGGTGAGCCTGTCAATCTGGTGAGCCTGTCGATCTGGTGAGCCTGTCGATCTGGTGAGCCTGTCGATCTGGTGAGGCTGTCGATCTGGTGAGGCTGTCGATCTGGTGTGGCTGTCGATCTGGTGTGGCTGTCAATCTGTTGTGGCTGTCGATCTAGTGTGGCTGTCGATCTGGTGAGGCTGTCCATCTGGTGTGGCTGTCGATCTGGTGTGGCTGTCAATCTGTTGTGGCTGTCAATCTAGTGTGGCTGTCAATCTAGTGTGGCTGTCAATCTGGTGTGGCTGTCAATCTGGTGTGGCTGTCAATCTGTTGTGGCTGTCAATCTAGTGTGGCTGTCAATCTGGTGTGGCTGTCAATCTGGTGTGGCTGTCAATCTGTTGTGGCTGTCAATCTGGTGTGGCTGTCAATCTGGTGTGGCTGTCAATCTGGTGTGGCTGTCAATCTGGTGTGGCTGTCAATCTGTTGTGGCTGTCAATCTGTTGTGGCTGTCAATCTAGTGTGGCTGTCAATCTGGTGTGGCTGTCAATCTGGTGAGCCTGTCAATCTGGTGAGCCTGTCGATCTGGTGAGGCTGTCGATCTGGTGAGGCTGTCGATCTGGTGAGCCTGTCAATCTGGTGAGCCTGTCAATCTGGTGTGGCTGTCAATCTGGTGTGGCTGTCAATCTGGTGTGGCTGTCAATCTGGTGTGGCTGTCAATCTGTTGTGGCTGTCAATCTGGTGTGGCTGTCAATCTGGTGTGGCTGTCAATCTGGTGTGGCTGTCAATCTGGTGTGGCTGTCAATCTGGTGTGGCTGTCAATCTGGTGTGGCTGTCAATCTGTTGTGGCTGTCAATCTGTTGTGGCTGTCGATCTGGTGTGGCTGTCGATCTGGTGTGGCTGTCGATCTGGTGTGGCTGTCGATCTGGTGTGGCTGTCGATCTGGTGTGGCTGTCGATCTGGTGTGGCTGTCGATCTGGTGTGGCTGTCAATCTGGTGTGGCTGTCAATCTGTTGTGGCTGTCAATCTGGTGTGGCTGTCAATCTGTTGTGGCTGTCAATCTGGTGTGGCTGTCAATCTGGTGTGGCTGTCAATCTGGTGTGGCTGTCAATCTGTTGTGGCTGTCAATCTAGTGTGGCTGTCAATCTGGTGAGCCTGTCAATCTGGTGAGCCTGTCAATCTGGTGAGCCTGTCGATCTGGTGAGCCTGTCAATCTGGTGTGGCTGTCAATCTGGTGAGCCTGTCAATCTGTTGTGGCTGTCGATCTGGTGTGGCTGTCCATCTGGTGAGCCTGTCGATCTGGTGAGCCTGTCGATCTGGTGAGCCTGTCAATCTGGTGAGCCTGTCAATCTGGTGAGCCTGTCAATCTGGTGTGGCTGTCAATCTGGTGTGGCTGTCAATCTGGTGTGGCTGTCAATCTGGTGTGGCTGTCAATCTGGTGTGGCTGTCAATCTGGTGTGGCTGTCAATCTGGTGTGGCTGTCAATCTGGTGAGCCTGTCAATCTGTTGTGGCTGTCAATCTGGTGAGCCTGTCGGTCTGGTGTGGCCGTCGGTCTGGTGTGGCCGTCGGTCTGGTGTGGCCGTCGGTCTGGTGTGGCCGTCGGTCTGGTGTGGCCGTCGGTCTGGTGTGGCCGTCGGTCTGGTGTGGCCGTCGGTCTGGTGTGGCCGTCGGTCTGGTGTGGCCGTCGGTCTGGTGTGGCAGTCGGTCTGGTGTGGCCGTCAATCTGGGTGTGCCCGCCATGCTGGTGTGGCCGCCCATGTGGTGTCGCTATCAATCTGGTGTGGTTGTTATGTTCAACATCTTTCCCTCTGCCACCAAAGGTGCATGGACGTTATGTTTGACCCTGTTATGATGAAAAGTACGATTTTTTTTTTATCTGTCATTATGTCTCGTTTGTATATAGGTTTGTGAGTGCAATAACACGCAAACACTTTCAGCTATCTTTGTCAAACTTTACCAGAAAATTCTTAAGGAAAAACGTAAGTCTGATATGTTATTTGGCTGCCCTTACCTCCATCTTGTGTAAATGTATGGAGAAATTGATGGTGAAGTTTAGAGCATCAGATGTAACTCCTAAACTGGATCCTTTACAATTTTCATACAAAGCAAGATGAGGTGTTGAAGATGCCTGGCTCGGTTTACTTCATCCAATCACAAGTCACCTTGACCAGAATGGAACCTATGTCCGTGTGTTATTTATCGATTTCTCGTCAGCCTTTAACACCATGCAGCCATTTACCCTTGTGAAAGTGTTGAGTGACCTGTGCCTGAACCCCCATATCATACTCTGGGTGGAAAGTTTTTTACGAGACCTCAGCAGGTGAGGGTGAATGGTAGCTTATCAAAGTTATCAATGTTGAATACTGGTGCTCCACAAGGTGGTGTATTGTCACCTCTACTGTTCAGTTTGTGCACCAATGGATGTGTGGCTCTTAAAGAAGTTTGTAACTTTCTTAAGTAGGCAGACGATATCGCCATTGTTGGCTGTCTTTCCGATCAATCATCCTTTGTATCTACACCTCGACGAGATTGACACATTGAATAAGTGGTGGGGACTTTCGTCTTACTCTGAATGTGTGCAAAACAAAAGAGATGATTTTGGACTTTCGGAAAGATCACAATCATGAGCCTGTAACCATAAATGGTGATAAGGTGGAAATTGTTAGCAAATGTAAATACCTGGGCACCTTTATTGATAAGTTAACTTTTGATGGAAATACTGATGCTGTGTACAAGAAATCAATGCAAAGATTGTGTCTTCTCAGGAAGTTGAATTCGTTTGGTGTTAGCTCTCATGTGATGCGGATGTTGACAAATTCCTTACTGATCAGTGTTTTGTCATTTAATTTGATTTCCTGGTACAGTTATCTTAATGTGCGGAATAAGTCAAGATTGAGAAAGGTCATTATTACACTGGCATTTAAAGCTGTAGGTGGGCCTTCAACTAGTCTGGAGTCTCTATACTTGCGAGCATTGAAAAGGAAGGCGGTGCAGGTGTGTACTGATGAAAGTCATTTCTTGAACGGACTTTTTGAAAAACTGCCATCATGGAGACGCTTTCGTGTAAGGATGAAGAAGAACATTTTCAAAAGGTCATTTGTACCATGTGCATTGTGCAATTCAAATGCTAAATTCAAATTCCTAGACATTTTGCTGTTTAGTCCATCTTCCACATTTTATATTTTATATCTTTTTATATAGTTTTCTTATTCCCTTTGTGTTTTATGTTTTAATGATAGTCAACTTACGGTGTCACCAAAGAATAATTTCCCTGAATATATGGGACAATAAAGATTTTTAAATATTTGACTATATATATATATATATATATATATATAACTGAGAAATAGTAGAAACTCCACAGTACGAGCAGGGCGTCTCATTTGCATTGAATATATATTCGGGAGATTGAATAAGACGCGGATGTAGCTTCAGGACTTCGATCTTTAATTCGACTTTAATTCGACTTCACTATATATATATATACATATATCAAAGAATGTGGCACCGACGCAATTGACAGAAGAACCATCGGCAGAATAAACAAGCATTCTGAGTATTGCGCTGCAATACATGTCCCCTACCGGCAGTCTGTCGTCCGGAAAACTGTTGGGGAAATTACCAAAGTTCAAAGTGCCATAACTTTGTCAAAAATGATCGAAACGTCGTGAAGTTCGAACTTGATGTGTAACTTATCATGAGGAAACCATGTACCAAGTTTGAAATCATTAGCATTAAGAGTTTAGAAAAAAAAGTCTGGAAAACTGTTCTTTGCCTGACAGACTGACAGACTGACAGACTGACAGACTGACAGACTGACGGACAGAGTGCAAACCTATAGTCCCCTCCGGTGTACACCGCTAGGGGACTAACAAGCAGTTTGATGAAACTGGCAGCATTCTTCCAAAACAGTCACCAGGTAGGCCTCGTACTGTTCAAACTGAGGAAAGCAGAGCGGTCATTCAACAACAACTCGACAGCAACACACCATTATCAACTCGTCGTTTATCAAACTTCAC
This sequence comes from Myxine glutinosa, assembly GCF_964187855.1. NCBI lineage: Eukaryota > Metazoa > Chordata > Myxini > Myxiniformes > Myxinidae > Myxine > Myxine glutinosa. Next base: position 190,856,470 of record NC_136266.1, read on the forward strand.
CAACATAAGCCGATCATCGATTCGAAGAATACTAAAAGACCTCAATGAGAAACCATACATAGCCAGATTAATTCACCAACTATCTGTGGATAATTTTAACAGGTGCATTGAGGCAAGTGAGACATTGCTTGGGTTAATGGACATGGACAATGATTTGCAGAACAGGATCTTGTGATCAGATGAATCCAGGTTTACTTTATCTGGTTCTGTGAATAGTCATAACATCGTGATATGGGCAGCAGACAACCCACGATTTACTGTTGAGCACAACGCTCAGTATCAAGCTAGTGTGTCCATCTGGGCAGGCATTTCTTCTGGAACATTGTTGGACCAATATTTTTCGAAGAAAATGTGAATGCTGCAAATCACCTTCTAATGTTGGAGCACAATGTATTTACACTCGATGATGGCCAAATACACTTCATGCATGATGGTGCGCCTGCTCATTATGCTGCCAGTGTGGCCAGGCCCTTGATTTGAACTTTACAGACAAATGGAATGGCCGCCATGGTCTTGTGATTTCTTCCTTTTGGGTTTCCTCAAACACAAAGTGTATGCGAGGACTCCTACGACCCTCAGAGACTTGAAACAATTCATCCGTAATGAGACTGCTGCCTTCACGACTGAAACATGCAGAAGTGTGTCAGAGTGTTTCATCACGGCTGCAGCTGTGCACAGACAATGAAGGGAAGCAGTTTGAACATTTGAACTCATCTATTTCATGTATATTAGACTGTTTAACGAGTAATCATGTTTTGTTTTGCACCAAAGAACAATATTAAACTTAGTCGATTGTTGCAGGTATCGTTCTTCAAAGTGTGTGTGTGTGTGTGTGTGTGTGTGTGTGTGTGTGTGTGTGTGTGTGTGTGTGTGTGTGTGTGTGTGTGTGTGTGTGTGTGTGTGTGTGTGTGTGTGTGTGTGTGTGTGTGTGTGTGTGCGCGCGCGCGTCAAAGGTCAAGGTGACAGTGACAATTTTCATCATACCTGTCAGGCTACTCGCCTGATGCCTTGTTTGTCTGTGAACAGGAGATCTCAAAAAGTTGTGGATGGATTCGGATGAAATTTGGTGGAGACGTTGGGCATGTGAGACATGAAATCATTAGATTTTGGTGAAAATCCAGATCCAGATCCGGATGGGGATCTGAGAAAAATTTTCATTATTCTTCACCATTGAGGGACAGAGCAAAAAATGATATAGAGCACAATATGTGCAAAAGTTGTGGACAGATTCTGACGAAACTTGGTAGACAGGTTGGTTGTGTGACGAGGGCAAATCGTTTCGATTTTGAAGATCCAATACGGATCCAGATCAATTTTTTTTCTCATTTTACAAGGGATTCTTCACCATTGATTGATCGGGCCAAAAAAACGATACACAACAAAGAAGAAGAACCACCTCTGGAGGCCATTTTTCCCTCCAGAGTAGGGGTTGGCCTTTTTCTGGCACCTTGGTCCCCTTTTTGAAGCAATGTTTCATGGCCGGAAGCCCTTCCTGCCACCAACCCTGTTAGTCGCCTCTTACGACACAGGGAATTACCAGCTGAGTAAACCCCCCTGGTGTTAATTCATCAATCGACCGGGATTTCAACCCAGGATCCTAGAATCCCAAGCCGGCGCACTAACCGCTAAGCTAACACCACCATTGATTGATACGGCCAAAACAACGATATGTAGCCTGGTATTTAGAAAGGTTGTGGATGACTTGTGACAAAACTCATTCAGAGAGTTTTGTCAGTGACAAAAACAAATCGATTGGATTTTGGTTTACATCGCATCTAGATGTGACGTATTGGCACGATACAAAACGTAAACTGTTCACCCTGGCGGATGTATGCTTTCTAACGAGTGTCGTTCTAGTTGTTTATGTAATTTGTGAACTTTGTTTTACAAGTGTTTTTCACAGTTGTATGTTGGTGGCACCGTGTTTTATTTACTTTATGTATTTTGGGTAGACTTTTTTTGCTTTTTACTTCCTTGTATTTTGTTGAGGTTTAAGTTGTGTGATTGTCAACACACAAGCTATGTCCATATTTGCATTCAGGCACGTTCGAGGTCTGTTGAGGCTGCTCGAACTCGCATGTTCAATGGAGAGAAGATAAACTTCACTGAGGTCAGTTGTTTTAAAAATAATTTTTAGTCTCGTCCCAGATGGGACACAAGACTATTGCAATGCCTGTCTGTTCATTCTAGTGTGGATGTGTGGATGTATGTATATCGATGTATGTGTGTGTGTGTGTTGAAATAGTTTTAAAATACACACTACATGGCCAAAAGTATGCAGACACCCCTTCTAATTCGTGGATTTGGCTGTTTCAGCCACACCCATTGTTGACAGGTATATATAATCAAGCACACAGCGATTCAATCTCCATAGACAAACATTGGCAGCAGAATGGGCTGTACTGAAGAGCTCAATGACTTTCAACATGGCACTGTCAAAGGATGTCACCTTTCGAACAAGTCAGTTCGTCAAATTTCTGCCCTCCTCGAGCTGCCCCAGTCAACTGCAAGTGCTGTTAGTGTGAAGTGGAAACGTCTAGAAGCAACAACAGCTCAGCCGCCGAAGTGGTCAGCCACACAATCTCACAGAACGGGACCGCTGAGTGCTGTAGCGCATAAAAATTGTTTGTCCTCGGTTGCAACACTCACTACCGAGTACCACACTGCCTCTGAAAGCAAAATCAGCAAAACAACTGTTCTTCGGGAGCTTCATGAAATGGGTTTGCATGGCCGAGCAGCTGCACACAAGCCTAATGTCACCATGCACAATGCCAAGCGTCGAGTGTTGTGAAGCTCGCCGCCATTAGATTCTGGAGCAGTGGAAACGCGTTCTTTGGGGTGATGAATCACACTTCACCATCTGGCAGTTGGATGTACGAATCTGGGTTTGGCGGATGCCAGGAGAACGCTACCTGTCCGAATTTTTGGGAGATGAGGAATAATGGTCTGGGGCTGTTTTTCATGATTCGGGCTTGGTGAAGCCCTTCGTTCCAGTGAAGGGAAAACTTAACGCTACAGCATACGATGACATTCTAGATGATTGTGTGCTTACAACTTTGTGGCAACAGTTTGGGGAAGGCCCTTTCCTGTTTCAGCATGACAATGCCCCCGTGCACAAAGCGAGGCCCATACAGAAATTGTTTGTCGAGATCGGTGTGGAAAAACTTGACTGGCCTGCACAGAGCTCTGACCTCAACCCCATCGAATACCTTTGAGATGAATTGGAACGCCGACTGCGAGCCAGGCCTAATCGCCCAATGGCGGTGCCTGACCTCACCAATGCTCTTGTGGCTGAATGGAAACAAATCCCTACAGCAATGTTCCAACAACTCGTGGAAAGCCTTCCCAGAAGAGTGGAGGCTGTTATAGCAGCAAAGGGGGGACCAACTCCGTATTAATACCCATGATTTTGGAATGAGATGTTCAACGAGCACATACGGGTGTGATGTTCAGGTGTCCACATACTTTTGGCCAGGTAGTGTACTTTTAGTCAGTGCAGTATACTGTTTATTCTACCAGGTGAGCACCAGGGGAATTGCCCCTATGTTTATATTGCAGGCACCTGCAACTCACCACAGGTGAGTTTAATTCCAAAGTAAAGGAGAATCACCTGCTTGAAATCTAATTATTTATAACAACTTCTAAAAGGTGCCAATAGTATTGTCCGGGGCCATTTTAGGATTTTTGTGTGGAATAAGCTAAGATTAGTGATTTTTTTTTGTTCAGCTTTTTTGTTTTGTTCCATTGCAAACCAAAGATATAAATATGTTGATAGCAAAAGATTTCTTAATTTCAACAATTTTCTGGAAGAAATGGTGCGTTCTTTGAAAAAAAAGTACGTGTGTGTGTGTGTGTGTGTGTGTGTGTGTGTGTGTGTGTGTGTGTGTGTGTGTGTGTGTGTGTGTGTGTGTGTGTGTGTGTGTGTGTGTGTGTGTGTGTGTGTGTGTGTGTGTGTGTGTGTGTGTGTGTGTGTGTGTGTGTGTGTGTGTGTGTGTGTGTGTGTGTACACACAACAACAACATGCATTTTAAGGCCATTTTCCCTGCTATCACGAATGCAGGCCTGGGGTGATGGCAAGTGGTAAAGCATGTGGTGAGGTGGAAAGAACTGGGAAGTGGCCGTGTGCTGTGTGCAGGAAGGGTGTCGAAGTGAATTCCATACAATGTGCGCTGAGTGGGTTCATCAAAAATGTAGTGGTTTGAGAGGGTCATTAACCAGTGTGGCAGCTACATTCAAGTGTAAGGTGTGCACAGAGGGAGCTGCAGATGGAGGAAATGTTGAGTTGGATCTTGGAGACGGCGTGAAGCTGGAAGGTGTGAAAACATTTTGTTACCTCGGAGACATGCTGAATGGAGAAGGTGGATCAGACTCGGCAACGGTTGCTCGAGTCAGATGTGCATGGAAGAAGTTTCGGGAACTGAGTGGCGTGCTGACGAGGAGGGGAGTGTCATTGAAGCTGGAGGGAAAGGTGTATGCTGCATGTGTGAGAAGTGTTATGATTTATGGGAGTGAGACATGGGTAATGAACGTAGAGCAGCAACGAAGGCTGGAAAGGGTGGAAATGCGAATGGTTCAGTGGATGTGTGGCGTATCGTTGAGAGAGAGGAAGACAAATGATGAATTGCGAAAGATGATGGGAATAGAGCCTGTGATTGATGCTGTGAAGAGAAACAGGTTGAGATGGTTTGGTCATGTGTTGAGGAAGGATGAAAGTGACTGGTTGAAAAGAGTGATGGAAATGAATGTAGAAGGAAGTAGAGGACGGGGAAGACCGAGAAAGACTTGGCTAAAGATGGTCGAAGAAGAAATGCGGGCAAGGGGGTGAATCAAGGGGAGATGCAGAAAATAGGGCAAAATGGAGAACATTGTCATGGGGACCGCAAGGCTAACCCCCGCTCTTGCAGGGAAAATGGCCTTAAAATGCCTGTTGTGTTGTTGTTGTTTCCCTTTGTCTCACCACTTGGTTGTCTGCGACATAAGGGTGAAAGGTGCGAGGAGAGCTCGGCTGGTGAAGTACCAACCGAGAATGAAGGTGTGGAGGTTGAAAGAGGTGACAGTAAGGGAGGCATTAAAAGAGAGGCTGAGTAGGGTAGAGGATGATGTGGTTGAGCTTGAAAGTGGTTGGATGTCAATGAAGGCTAGTCTGTGGGAGCCGTTGGTGAGGTATGTGGATGGCCAAAAGGACCACCGAGGCACTCGGAAACATGGTGGTGGGATGATGAATTTGGAAAGAGGATTGACGAGAAGAGGAAGAAGTTCAAGGAGTGGCAGAAGGCGAAGGGTACGGGAGCAGAAACAGCAGAGCATGAAAATTAAGAAGGCTGCAAAGAAAGAGGTAGCAAAGGCGCAGGAGGCATGTCGGAAAATGTTCGGAGAACGCTTAGATTCGGAAGAGGGTCAGAGAGCAGTATTCAGGATTGCAAAGCAGATAGCGAAAGAGGTGTGATGTGATGGGGGTGAGTTGCTTGAAGGATGAAGTGGGACAAATCGTTGTCGACCCAGATGGAATTAAAGGAAGATGGAAAAGATATATGGAAATGCTGTTGAATGCAGAGAATGAATGGGATGGCAACATAGAGAGTAACCCAGTTTTAGGACCGGCAGAGAAGATAACTGAGAAGGAAGTTGAGGAAGCGATAAAAGCAATTCAGAGTAGAAAAGCGGGAGGGCCGACGGGAGTTGTGGGAGATATGTTGAAGGCAGCAGGAAGTTGGGGTGTGAAGAGAATGACAGAGATCTGTAATCTGGTGGTGAAAGAAGGCCGCATTCCAGTGGATTGGGAACTGAGTACCCTCGTCCCTCTATACAAGGGGAAAGGTGACCCTCTAGAGTGTGGCTCGTACCGAGCGATAAAGTTATTGGAGCATGGAATGAAGGTATTGGAAAGGGTGTTGGAGAGGAGGATAAGGAAGAAAGTGAAGATCGACGAAATGCAGTTTGGATATATGCCAGGAAGAGGAACACAGACGCGCTTTTTATTGTGAGGCAGTTGCAGGAGAAGTACATGGAGAAGAGGAAGAAGTTGTTTCTTGGGTTTGTTGATCTGGAGAAAGCATTCGATACGGTTCCACGCAAAGTATTGACATGGGCAATGAGGAAGTTTGGGAGTGGAGGAATGGTTGATCAGAGTAGTGATGGCAATGTACAAAAAAGTGTGCACAGCTGTAAGGACGAAGGACGGGAACAGTGGTGAGTTTGAGGTGAAGGTAGGAGTGCATCAGGGGTCGGTACCAAGTCCACTACTATTTGTAGCTGTGATGGAGGTGCTGGCTCAGAACGTAAAGGAGGGTTTACCGTGAGTTTTTGTATGCAGATGATCTGGTGTTGATTGCGGAAAGTATGGATGGACTGAAGGAAAAGATGAACAATTGGAAGGAATGTATGGAGACAAAAGGTCTGAAAGTGAATATCGGAAAGACGAAGGTGATGGCAAGTTGTAAAGCATGTGGTGAGGTGGAAAGAACTGGGAAGTGGCCCTGTGCTGTGTGCAGGAAGGGTGTCGGAGTGAACTCCATTCAATGTACAATGTGCGCCTAGTGTGTTCATCAAAAATGTAGTGGTCTGAGAGGGTCATTAACCAGTGTGGCAGCTACATTCAAATGTAAGGTGTGCACAGAGGGAGCTGCAGATGGAGGAAATGTTGAGTTGGATCTTGGAGACGGCGTGAAGCTGGAAGGTGTGAAAACATTTTGCTACCTCGGAGACATGCTGAATGGAGAAGGTGGATCAGACTCGGCAACGGTTGCTGGAGTGAGATGTGCATGGAAGAAGTTTCGGGAACTGAGTGGCGTGCTGATGGGGAGTGGAGTGTCGTTGAAGCTGAAGGGAAAGGTGTATGCTGCATGTGTGAGAAGTGTTATGATATATGGGAGCGAGACATGGGTAATGAACGTAGAGCAGCAACGAAGGTTGGAAAGGGTGGAAATGTGAATGGTTCGATGGATGTGTGGAGTATCGTTGAGAGAGAGACGAAGACAAATGATGAATTGCGAAAAATGATGGGAATAGAGCCTGTGATTGATGCTGTGAAGAGGAACAGGTTGAGATGGTTTGGTCATGTGTTGAAGGATGAAAGTGACTGGTTGAGAAGAGTGATGGAAATGAATGTAGAAGGAAGTAGAGGACGGGGAAGACCGAGAAAGACTTGGCTAAAGATGGTGGAAGAAGAAATGCGGGCAAGGGGGTTAACAAAGAGAGATGCAGAAAATAGGGCAAGATGGAGAAGATTGTCATGGGGACCGCAAGGCTAACCCCCGCTCTAGCAGGGAAAATGGCCTTAAAATGCATGTTGTTGTTGTATATATATTAAAAACTTTCACTCAAGTTGCGTTTGGAATTTTTCTGATTATTCAGATTTAAATGAAAAGTGATAATGATCAGATGTAGTAATTCCTAGTTTTTGAAATTGTATCATTTTGTTGGGGTATATGTTATTTTTATCCAAATTATGCAAATGAAGATAGGTTAGCATTGTTTCACTCTTCTCCACCATACCATTAACTCTTAGATGCAGGCATCAAAAATCCTGCATAAACGCAGCTATTGGGCCTCGGAGGCCCAACGGATGTATTCGTGTAAAGTTGTTTAATTTTCATATTTTTGTCACTGAATTATTTGTAACCAAGTTATAGGAGCATATACAATGAGGCTCATATCAAGAAAATAATGTTATAACATAGTTGTACAACAACATTTATGCGGGGTCTCGAAGGCCCCAGGCCTGCATTCATGTCAGATTTTCGGGTTATACGTGAAGAATGAAGATTTTCCCACGGACCTGAATGAAATTTTTTTTTAATGTCACTGAATTTTGTATAACATCAAAGTCAGTGAAAATGAGGTTCATTCCAAAAAAAAATTGTACAGCATAGTTTTTGCAAAAAAAAAACAACCTTGTGGGCCTCCGAGGCCCAATCACTGCATTCAAAGGTTAAGGTAAGTCCCCTACTGATGATATCCTCCGTCTTATCATGACTCTACTTGCTTTGACATTATATTCTTTTTATTTGTTTTATTTTGAAGCTTTTCATCCTTGATGCTTTCCTTTAATGCACGTCCGCTGTTCATTTTCAGAATCGTGCGGTGTTCCATGTCGCTCTCCGCAACCGCTCGGGTCATCCTATGATGGTCGATGGGCAGGATGTCATGCCTGCTGTAAATGCTGTGCTTGAGAAGATAAAGAAGTTCTGCCATGTAAGGTCTTCACTTCGCTTAAATCATCAAATATAACTAAAAATGTGGGGTTTCTGAAATAGTGTGCATAGATGCTTGATGTTGATTTTTCATTTGATGATTATTTGAAGGATTGGGGAAAGAGGATTGAAAAGGTGGGTAGAGAATGGTGATTGCAGGGTTTGTTGCTTTGTCCTTTGTGCAGAGAGTTCGTAGTGGTGAGTGGAAGGGTTACACCGGGAAGACCATCACTGACGTAGTTAACATCGGCATTGGTGGCTCTGACCTGGTAAGCAGTTCTGCATCCAATACAATCACATTACATGATTTTCCATCTGATGGAACAAGTTTATCACCATGCCCTTAAGTGCTGAATTGAAGCTTGTTGTAGAGAAATAAATGGGATTCGTGTGTTGGTTGGTTGATAATTGAATTGTCTACTCGAAGAAAAAAAAAAAGAAAAAAAAAATCGCACCCGTGTCCTAAAGAAGCGGTTGGGTTTGGCATTTTTAACGTGAAATGGGCAAAGCCTAGAAACAAACAAAACCCTTTATTAGAACCCTTTATAATTACCCTTTAGAATTACCCTTTATAACACATTAAAATTGCTCTTTCGCACCCTTTAGAATTACCCTTTAGAATTAAATAAATGCAGTGGGTTAGAAAGGTTCTTCCTCATTTTTTGTCCGATGTGCGGATATTGAAGGATATAGCCTAATATTGAAGCGGCTTCACTGCTTAAAAACATCACTTGTTCTTCCTTTCCTCTACTTATGCTTTTCTCCTTTTCCCCTAAGATCTCCACTCTCCTTTTTTTGCATTTTCCATCTCTTCCCTGCTCCTCATTTTTAGGTCATATCTCGATTCTCGAAGAGATGAACTTGTAAAATGGGTCGTGATGTCTGTCTGTTTGTCTGGTCGTCCGTTAAGTTTTTGCTATTTTTGCAACACCTGCCTTGTCACCCGGCTGATTGTTCTGAAACTTGACACATGGATACAAGACAGTAGCCCGCACAATCACTCAGGCTTCGATTTTTCGATTTCGGATCATGCAAGTTCCCGTGGGGGTGGGAGGGGGGGTGTAATTACCCCCTGGAGCTTCGGATCCCTACTCGTCACTTATTTACCAAGCGATTGCTCGGAAACCCGATACAGCCCGTCTATGCTATGGTCCTTAGGATTCCTCAGTCTTAGATTTGTTTTGATTATGGATCAGGGAGCCTCCCAGGGAATCGGGGGCTCCCAGGGGGTTTCCCCAAATCAGCAGACGTCTGAACTACAACCTCAAGAGAAGATCGTCAGCCCACACCGGGCTCTTTTACCTTTGCTCTACCACGTCCCGTCCCCCCCGTCCCCCCATACTTTTATAGCACATGACGTAGTGTACTCCAGACTTCTGTGATACCTAAATATCTTCCTGTAATCATCTACTTTGATATCAATTTACAGGGCCCTTTGATGGTATGTGAATCCCTGAAGCCATATTCCAAAGGTGGACCTCATGCTTGGTTTGTATCCAACATTGATGGAACCCATTTGGCCAAGACACTGTCCAAGCTTAACCCTGAAAGCACGCTGTTCATCATTGCATCTAAGGTAAGGAAGGTGCTTGCCCCATCCTGTCCCGAGTGTGATATTGTCAGACTGATTCACATTTGCTCAAAGTTCGACCTGTTTGTTAATTTTGTTGCATTCCTTTTCCAGACGTTCACAACACAAGAGACGATTACAAATGCCAATTCCGCCAAGGAGTGGTTCTTGCAAACAGCCAAAAATGTAAGTTGCGCACTTTGTCAAAATGTACCAATGTTAGCCTTTGTTAGTCTCACTCTGAAGGGGATTTAATGGTGTGCCTTTATCGTGTAAATATTTTTCGTTTTAAAAATGTTTTTCTCTGCAACCGCTTGTCCGATCGATGCAAAACTTTAGGAGGGACTCCCCATGGAGAATATTTTATTGTTAACTCTTATGTCATAGATCACATGGAATGGCAGCCATATTAGATTATAGGAAAATATTTTGGACATCATTTTCTCTGAAACCGCTCAAAGGAAAGAATTGAAACTTGGCGTATGTCATCAACTCCCCTTGGGGGTATAGAGGGTGTCAACGATGACATCATTGGTGAAGTGATATTCCAGCCATAATTGGTTGAATTGAAATCCTTATCCAAAAAATCTGAAAGTTCATACATCTGACCAATGACCCAATGTGAGTGAATATTTAAATTTATAGCATTCATAACCCATGCCAAGAAACGATGTGACATAACAGGGCACATGGATGGTATGGGTATATGGGCCATAATAGCAGTGGGCCAGTTAACGATGGTATTTTATTCAGAATGAACACGCGAGGCGAGTTTATCCGTACTACGAGTGTCGACCTAGTTTATTTATGTGGCGGTGCAACCGCCGCTGTCATGAAAATACATGAAGCATCTATTTGCTGTTCTTTTTTTTTTTTTTAATTTCAAGAGAATGGATGGGTGTATGTTTGTGAGCCTCCCTCTCAAACAACAATTTTTGCTTGGTTGTGGTGATGGGTTGTCGGTCATTTCAGCATTAACTTGTCCCGAGAAACTCCATATCTGCTATCCAGCACAGAGTTAGCATATCCCGATCGTTCCATTTAATCGTTCTTCACTCACGTTTTCCTTTTTTGGGATTTTTATTTTAATCATTTTGTTTTGTGAAAGATGATGTGTTGTTCAATTCTGCGGTTTTAATGGTAGTGTATGCATGGTACGCTCTGCGAGTGTGAAAAAACCGTTGTGGTGTTCAATTGTTATGCCATTCTTAACACCAGCTTGCATTTTGATCAAGGCCCTGAATGGGTATGTCATCAACATCAATGACACCACAAATTGATAGGATGTTTTTTTTTAACGAATGAATAAAAATGTATGGTTAATCCACCAGTCTATTGCTAATTTTCATAACTCCGGCTCTAGCTCTCCCGGCCATGCTGATCTGGCCTGTTTCCTTGGAATAGGAAATTCTATGAACTGGGATATTTGTTACTTTGACGAACTGGAATCTGGCATCAGGAAATATCCAAACTCTTAATCTCGATAAACAGCAACAACAATTATGCGTCGGATCGAAGGCATCGCGATGGTTCCGTGTGGACCGAAATGTGTCGATTCTGGGAAGCACTTTGATCCATTCATAAATAAAATCGGGAAAGTAACAAATGTCCCATCCCGGATGTCGGTTCGTTTGTGCTCATCATTTGAACCAAGTTTGTGCTCCACGGAGCTTCCTGTGATTTAATTTTCTCAAATTGCTGCACAATACAGGTGTGCTCCATGCCCCATCATCCTGACATTACCATCTATTATGTTTGTTCAACATTTGAAGTTCTGTTCGACCCAGGTTTATGTCGGGGATTCGTTACTGAAAAGTGCGACGAATATTGAAACTATGAAAAACAAAGGGAATTTTTCTCCTAAGAATTAATGGAATAAGTGGTGGATGCATTTCTCACGTTGCCATTTAAAGTATTCTATTTCGCTTTTTACCTGTGGTATTACCCTTTTTTGATTATTGCCAGTTCTATTCAAGTACACATGCATCTATCTATAATTCCAGTAATCTCTGTGTATGTGTGTGTGTCTGTGTGTCTGTGTGTCGTTTGTCTGTGACCGCTGTTTCTCGACAACCACGGGTCCGATATACTTGAAACTTGCCAGGTATATTGCTGGGGACCCGAGGATGTGCCTTTTCAAGGTTTCATATTAATCGGAGAAGTAGTTACCGAGCTATGGCGATTTATTTACCAAACTCCGCAAGCCGTTCGCTTTGGACCAAACCATTTCATGTAAATAGAGGGGGGGGATTGTCACCGTACTCGCAAGCCGTTCGCTTTGGCTTTGCGAATGGACCAAACCATTTCATGTAAATAGAGGGGGGGGGGGGGATTGTCACCGTACTCGCAAGCCGTTCGCTTTGGCTTTGCGAATGGACCAAACCATTTCATGTAAATAGAGGGGGGGGATATAATTTTAGATATATATATAGTACGGGCATGCCCTAGTATAGATAAATGAAAAAACAATTACCAGACGTATTAAAATAAAACAAATAAACCTCTTGTGAAAGCGGTCCAAGTTGGGGATACCTCGACCTGTTCCACCTCCTTCAATGAACGGTGGCATTTATTATGGTTCCTGGAGGGAGGCATAAAGTGTTTAGTGTTTGTGTCCTTGATGTCCTGGCTTTTGGAGAGAAAAAAAACCTTTGTTTTCATTATGAGGCAGAATTGTAAATGCTATAAATTAAATAATATTACGAGTTGCCTCTACCGGGAACCATGAGCGATCTCCGATTGCGGCCTTCTAGTTATAGATGGTACCCATCCTAGTCGGAGGCAAACCAAACAACCCAATAACTCAGCACATTCACCATCATCCGTTCAACCAATATAATATGTCATTTCATTTTTAAGGTAACGCTTTTACCATGCCTCTTAGCCAATCTACAGTACAATACACTAGTTTACGTGCAACACAAAGTACAGCAGGTGTTTGGGCGATCTCCTCATGTGGGACTTTACTCATGTATTCTGGTGTCTTTGTCAATCTTGCAAGTGCTGAAAACACTCGAGAGTAAAAGTTTGGCGTTTAAAGCGACGTAGGTGCGAGTTGAGATGCAAATCAGGTAATGGTATTAATGATGTAACAACGTCAAATGGGGAGATGTAAATCACAGTATTACTGTATCCATTTTATTTTTAAATTCGAGTCTAGGCTCGTGGAAAAGCGATGACACAGAACAGATCAGGACACAACATAAGAAAAGGATGGAGCAGGAGATGGGAAACTCCAATAGCAGGGTGGAGGGAGAAGGTAGACGGAGACGGACGAACAGGGGATGCAGATAACCGGAGGTTGGAGGAGGGTGGAGGGAGAAGGTAGACTGAGACGGACAAACAGGGGATGCAGGTAACCGGAGGTTGGGGGAGAACGCAAGTGGTGCATAAGATGGATACATAAGCAACATTTTGAGAGGGGTGGGATGGTTTAACGGGTCTCGAAAATATCGTACGTTTGGATGGGTGATGACATGGAATGAATAGCAGTTACCCTTGGGGTAATTATTTAGATGAGACATTGGTGATGGATTTCTTAACAACATTGAATAGTAGTTACCCTTGGGGTAATTATTTAGATGAGACAGTAGTGATGGATTTCCTAACGACAATGAAAAGCAGTTACCCTTGTGGCAATTATTTGAGTACCCTCCCCCCAAGTACCCTCTTGAGGAAAAGTATCTTGAGTATTTGAGTACCCTCTTGGAGTTACCCTCCCCCCAAGCCCTCTCCCTCCCACACATCTCCCTGCTCTCAAAAGTTGTGTTTGTGTGCTTCCCCTTCTCTCCCCATCTTGTCTTCCGCTCCCTCTTTTTATATATTTTGTTTGTCTGTTTGATTTGTTTGTGAAGTAAATGTTAGCTCTTTCACGAGCCTCGATTCAGTATACAAATATATATATATATATATATATATTATTTAGTTGACACATTGGTGATGGATTTCTTAACGACATTGAATAGTAGTTACCCTTGTGGCAATTATTTAGATGAGACATTAGTGATGGATTTCCTAATGTCAATGAATAGTAGTTACCCTTGTGGCATTTGCAGCACGTTTGCGAATTATTTTACCTCCCTGTTACTTCTCCTCTTTTGTCCTGAAAAGGTGGGCCCAGACCCCCTGGACCTACCACTCCATCCTTCCCTCCCCCTCTTTTTCACTGTTTTATTATTATCATGCCGTTTTCCTTTTCTGATCAAATCTTCTTTAATCAAAAGTGTTGCTTTGTGGGATTTCTAACATTACTCCATCAGTAAAGTTATCAGCCAATTAATGCTCAGCCATTGCTCTTTTTGTTGTTTGTTTTCTTCCTTTTTTCCTGACGCATGCCCTTTTAAGATGATTTATTTTGATTTTAAAAGGCCAACAACTGGAATATTGGCAGTTTCTGTTTATTTATTGCAAATCCACAACAATTTGTGAATATATAGTGCAGTGTACACAAACATCATTTTATATATATATATATATATATATATATTTTTTTCTTATTTGCAGCCAGAAGCAGTAGCGAAACATTTTGTTGCTCTGTCTACAAATGGGGTATGTATGTCATTTCATAACATCTGCTGTTTTTTCACCAATTCTTCATTTATTGGGCACTGTGATTGAAATTCATTCTTCTTTTTAATGTGCATCACGAAGTACAGAACGTATCCAGGATCAATCTGACCTGTTAATGAAATGATTCTCTTTAATTATCACATTTGATGGTGATGTCTTTGGTGAAAATATCGAAGGGTGTTCAATAGTAATGTGGGACCCAGACCTATATCTCCAACGACAAAGAAACAACACAACACGGCTGCAACTACCCTTTGTTCCCAGACTCACCCCGCGACCGCCCGTTCATTGGCTCTGCGCTCAGACCAATCCATGTCGTAACATGCGCCCCGCTGCTGCTGCAACCACAGCGGCCTTTTCACACAGCGAGGGATCAGGAAAGTCGTGCCATGAAGCAGAGTACTCTTCCTGGATGGCCTGGGCCATCCATTCGGTCATGGAAGACATATACAATAGCTTACAGAGGGATGATTAGCGTGGTGAAGGACAGTCGAGCTTGGAAACATATTTAAGGGGACGGGAAATCACGATTACCACTCCTGATACATCCTTAAATACGTTCCCTGGCATTTCCATATAGGTACCATATTTATTATGCTAAACAGGTACGAATGTGACAACTGATCTATATTACTCCTTTATCACCTATAACATTCTTACGTACTGTATTTATACATTTAAAAAAATGTATGTATATTATTTATATATATTTATATATATATATATATATATATATATATACACAGCACCACTTGGTTGTCTGCGACGTAAGGGTGAAAGGTGCGAGCAGAGCTCGGTGGGTGAAGTACCAACCGAGAATGAAGGTGTGGAGGTTGAAAGAGGTGACTGTAAGGGAGGCATTAAAAGAGAGGCTGAGTAGGGTCGAGGATGATGTGGTTGAGCTTGAAAGTGGTTGGATGTCAATGAAAGCTAGTCTGTTGGGAGCCGTTGGTGAGGTATGTGGATGGACAAAAGGACCACCGAGGCACTCGGAAACATGGTGGTGGGATGATGACGTTGGAAAGAGGATTGACGAGAAGAGGAAGAAGTTCAAGGAGTGGCAGAAGGCGAAGGGTACGGGAGCAGAAACAGCAGAGCATGAAAGTTATAAGGCAGCCAGGAAGGCTGCAAATAAAGAGGTAGCAAAGGCGCAGGAGGCATGTAGGAAAATGTTCGGAGAACGCTTGGATTCGGAAGAGGGTCAGAAAGCAGTATTCAGGATTGCAAAGCAGATAGTGAAAGAGAGGTGTGATGTGATGGGGGTGAGCTGCTTGAAGGATGAAGTGGGACAAATCGTTGTCGACCCAGATGGAATTAAAGGAAGATGGAAAAGATATATGGAAATGCTGTTGAATACAGAGAATGAATGGGATGGCAACATAGAGAGTAACCCAGTTTTAGGCTCGGCAGAGAAGATAACTGAGAAGGAAGTTGAGGAAGCGATAAAAGCAATGAAGGGTAGAAAAGCGGGAGGGCCGACGGGAGTTGTGGGAGATATGTTGAAGGCAGCAGGAAGTTGGGGTGTGAAGAGAATGACAGAGATCTGTAATCTGGTGGTGAAAGAAGGCCGCATTCCAGTGGATTGGGAACTGAGTACCCTCGTCCCTCTATACAAGGGGAAAGGTGACCCTATATATATATATATTAATATATACACTCACACTCACACTCTCGCGTCGCGTCCCCGGGGTTAAAACCCCTGGGTGACGGGTGACCGAAACGAGCTTTAATTCTGTGGTGTACTTCGAACCTTGGCGGGATTGTCTTTGGCACGCGCGGGAAAGGCCCAAAGCCTTATCTGATCAGACAGCCGACACTGGGTTAATCCGAACCCACGAACACAAATACGGGACAAGCAAAATCCACAATACAAGAATGAAATGCATAAATAAAGGATTTAATGAAAATGAATGAAAGGCGAGGTAAAAACTATAATTCCTAATTGAGACGTCTTCTCTCAGATTTGTATACAAACAAGGAGGAAGATTAAACAAAAATAAATGATGTTCCTGCCAGCTGGCACTTAACTCTGGTCTCAACGAGGGGGGTTGGCTTCGTCGCCTCCAAACCACTGCATGGAAGCGCACCAACAAATGGCACCAAAAACTCCCGTGAACAAGCAGCCAACTGACACTTCCTCGCTTCCACCGCCAAGTGAGACGCGGCTCTCTCCTCCCCCGAAAAGCACCACAGTCAACACCACCCCCTCCTCCAGGAGCGCACCCGAGGTAACAGTGCCCACTCAAGCCGAGAGCCAGAATGAGAGAAAATGTGACCGGCTCCAACGAATGCCAAGACCAGAAAAAGAGACCAAGATGGCGAGACGGCTTCTTTTTGCTCTTAGCTCTCGAATGTTCCACCGCTCTGACATCACATCACACTCTGTCCAATCACCGATGTCCGATTACATCAGTACATGGCCACGACCAATCGTCTTCGGGGCGGGGCTTGACGTCCAATGACGAAGCTCGAGGCGTGGCCTCCCCATCACGAGTTGTCGGGGGGTGGAATCTCATCTCTGTTCGGATGACGTCGGGGTTCGTTTTTGCCGATCGTAATGTCCGGTTATACTGTCAGGCGATTGTGGCTGTTGTAATGGCGGCCCTTTTTGATGAAATAAAATTGAAGGGAAAAATCACAGGGGCAATAACACATGGGGTTATTAATCTTACGCCCGAGAACTAGTTGACACAAAAGGCACGCCCCTTATGGAGACATGCAAACACTCTTAACCTGAACATTTACCCTGCTTATGTACATTGAGATGGGTTTCTTCGTCTTCGCGTCACATGGCCCATACTAAAACCTACACGTTCTGAACTTTTCTAAGGTATTCCATGCCTACCCCCACAAACGTAACAAAAAAACAAACAAAATAAATATGTATATTTATAGATATGTGAAGGGCAGCCATTAATGAATATCTTTGTCCAGAATTCTTAGACCTCTCCTTTCATGCTGGCATTTCTTTTTCACACATTGCAAGCGTTTTTGGATGTTGGCTTTTTCAAAAAAATTAGAATTTAAAAGAAAAACTTATTTGTAAAATATTGCTGAAACGTATGTGTTTAAATCATTTTGTGGTTTGATTATAAAGTGAAAAATGTAATTCCCTTGAAACCTCTTATATATTTATTTTTGCTTCTTTTTCAGCCAAAAGTAGCCGAATTTGGCATTGACATCAACAACATGTTTGAGTTTTGGGATGTGAGTATGTTGATTTTATTTATTTATTATTATTTATCCTGTTAGGCACTTGCATGTTTATTTTTATATAGTATTGCACGATTTGCAGACGGTACATTTCTCACTCACTCACTCACTCACTTGGAGAGATCTATAACATATTGAACACTAATGAAGAATTGAAGGGACTTTGAATGAGCAGGCCAAAGACGTTCATCTTCTGAATCCAAATAATTATCCTTCAGGTTATGGGAAGTAAATTACTCTTGGAAATTTGTCATGGTTTATTCAAATATCTCGCTTTCCTCTGGAGAGCCCTGGTTCTCATGTAATGTTTTTGTGTGTACGCAGTGGGTCGGTGGACGATTCTCTCTGTGGTCAGCCATTGGACTTTCCATTGCTCTACACATTGGTCTGTATCTGTGATTGTCTATATTATAAAAGGAGCCTGTGTCTGTATAAAATGTATATAAATATATATATATGTCTGTATAAAATGTCTGTATAAAATGCATCCCTGTCTGTCTGTTTTCTTTGTTGTGTTGTAACTTGAGAACGGATTAATAGATTTCAATGAACCCACTCACAGGAAGTAAACACAATCACTTATCCCTCTTCTTGGAAAGATGTTTCATCCACAACGTTCATTCCAAATCTCCACAAATATAAACCGTACTCATTTACCTTAAAACAAAAATAATTCTTCCTTCATCTTCTTCTTCACTTATATTAATGGTGAGTCTCATTCAATCGCGTTTCTCATATTGATTCGATTTAGAAAACACTTGCTATATTCAATGCCTTTTTTTTTTTTCAACATTTCCATTTTGTTGATATTCCAGTAATAGATTGCCCTATCAAACAGCATTTAAGGTTATACACCACCTTTTAAAGCATCACAAAGCAGGATGCCCTACTTGCAATACAGGTGAGAAAAAGATACGAGCAAAAAAGCAGCTGATATTTCAGTAATTTGTTCGTACGATTTTTAAATGGAGAAAGTTAATTTATATTTATTTTCTCTTAAAACTTGTCGGTCAAAACACTATAATATCTATTTATTACATATGCATTTCCATCTTCCCCTCTGCACTGTATTCTCCATACGTGAGGAGTGGCTTCACTGAGGGAAGGGGGGTCACACATGACCTCAAAAATTACTCTCGCGTGCAATCGTGCATATGTAAATCTATCTCTGTCTAAAAGATTGGTATTCCTGTGAGCGAAGCAAATGGTCTTGCATCCTCGTGTTTGTTTAATGTTGAATGGGCTCCTTGACTACTTCTATTATGTATTGAAAACTTTGTGGTTGTGCATTCGGTTTTCATTTTCCAATTTGATTATATTTCTTCGTTATATTCATGTAACCATGTTATCTTTGTTTGTTGAAAAACAATTCCTTTTGTTATTCAGGCTTTGAAAACTTTGAGCAATTGCTGCAAGGAGCCCACTGGATGGTGAGTTAATTTGCTCACCCACCCTGGTTGGAGCGATGTCATACATCAGTCGTCTTTACAAGTCGTTTTGGAAAGAGAATGAAAGTTGTTGTCTTTGTTTTTGTTTTTTTTCTCCATATTCTTTTCTTTGCTCTGCATTTTATTTGGACAAACAGATGAAAGTTGCTGATTAATTTTTAAAGTTTACTGTACTTTTCGGCGTATAAGTTGATGTGGAGTACAAGTCCAATTGGCTAATTTCGCCATTTTTCTTTCCTTCATTCAAAATAAGTATATTTGGAGTACAAGACAAAGCTGGATCAATGAAGGTAGTTAGAAAAACTCAGTCGGAACAATTCAGGTGTTAATTCCTCCCTGACACGTGATACGTCCAGGGTGTATTGAAACTTGGGAAAACATCAATGTTAATGAGCTGTTCTGTGCATATTATTGGAAATAAATCTATCTATCTATATATATATCTGTGCAGTGTCTGTCTTGTCTTGTCTTGTCACTGAACTACTCCCTCAAACTTTTGTGAAATCGTACCAAACTTCTGGTATGCACATTTCTCCCGTCGGTATGTCCTAAGGGTATTTTTTTGAAAAAATTTCCAATTTTATTTATTTATTTTTTGGGAATTTTTTCGGGAAAAAATATTTTTTTCAACTTAAGTTTTCAACTTCAATTGTTTATAAAATGTAATATCACGAATATTACAAATACATTTGTACAAAATAATTGTTTGAATTGTGATTGGTGTAAACCATGACAAAACGGCAACTCGGGTACAGTCATTTATCTATATATCTACATATCTGGGCATTGTCTGTGTTGTCACTTAACGACTCCCTCAAACTTTTGTTCCGTGGTTGTGAAGTGTTTTTAATAACGTTGTGGTGGTTTTGAATCGTGTGGTGGTGAGGTATTTTGAATTGTGTGGTGGTGAGGTGTTTTTAAATGACGTGGTGGTGAGCTGTTTTTAAATCACATGGTGGTGAGGTATTTATAATTACGTGGTGGTGAGGTGTTTTTAATGATGTGGTGGTGAGGTGTTTTGAATTAGTTGGTGATGAGGTGTTTTGAATTATGTGGTGGTGAGGTGTTTTGAATTACGTGGTGGTGAGGTGTTTTGAACTACGTGGTGGTGAGGTGTTTTGAATTACGTGGTGGTGAGGTGTTTTGAATTACGTGGTGGTGAGGTATTTTGAATTACGTGGTGGTGAGGTGTTTTGAATTGCGTGGTGGTGAGGTGTTTTGAATTGCGTGGTGGTGAGGTGTTTTGAATTACGTGGTGGTGAGGTGTTTTGAATTACGTGGTGGTGAGGTATTTTGAATTATGTGGTGGTGAGGTGTTTTGAATTACGTGGTGGTGAGGTTTTGAATTATGTGGTGGTGAGGTGTTTTATATTACTTCGTGGTGAAGTGTTTTATATTACTTGGTGGTCAGGTGTTTTAAATTATGTGGTGGTGAGGTGTTTTTCAATTATGTGTGGTGAGGTGTAATCGTCCCAAACTTCCAGTCTGCACCTACCCCTCCCCTATGTGTGCTGAGGGGTTCTTTCTTGAAAAAAAAAAAAAACATTGAACCTAAATCTTCAAGCTAAATTGCCTATAAAAATGTAATATGTGTAATATCCTGGTGGCGTCTGGTCGAATCCGTTCTGATGTTTGTTCCCCCTCCATCCCCTCCCTCACCTCAAATGGCTACACAGTTGACACCGCACGTGACAAAGCGGAATGCCTCAACTCTGTTTGCCTCAAAATCCTTAGTCCCAAACCCATCCCTCTCTGTTCCCACCTTACCCAGTCGAACCAAACTGCTCCTGGACTCCGTGTCCTTCTCTCCTGACAAGGTGGGGGAGATTTTGTCAAACCTCGACTCTGATTCTGCAACTGGACCAGACGGCATCAGCCCACGGGTCCTAAAATCCTGCTCTACCGCTCTATCTCACCCTCTCTTTTGCTCAAGGTCATCTGCCAGCATCCTGGAAATCAACAAACATACCCGCTTTACACAAAAAATGTGCAAAAACAGATCCTTGCAACAACAGACCAATCAGCCTGCTCCCAATTATCAGCAAAGTCATGGAATCCATCATTGCTTTGGAATCAAACCCTTCCTCTTCTCCAATGGCTTGATCTCCGATCATCAATTTGGATTCGGACCAGGTCACTATACTCTGGACATGTTGCTTCTGCTGTCTCACCAATGGATGCAGGCCCAATGCCAAACAGCAAATCAGAGCTGTCTCCCTCGACATATCACGTGCCTTCCATACGATCTGCCACCCCGCTCTGTTCACCAAACTCTCCTCCTATGGTATCCATGGAAATCTCCATGCTTGGCTTGCGGACTTCCTCTCTGGTCATAGTCAACGTGTGGCCCTGAATGGATTTCTCTCATCTCCCCTTCCTGTTCAGGCTGGTGTTCCCCAAGGTAGTGTTCTGGGCCCTGTGCTATTTCTGGTCTTCATCAATGATCTCTCCGACTCTGGAAAATCCTCTCTGTCTCTTTGCTGATGACTCCACTCTCTGCCGCTCCATTCCTCATCCCTCAGATCAGCAGCCTGTAGCCTCCTCACTCTCTGCAGACCTGGACAAAATCACAGACTAGTCAAACAAGTGGAACATGTCTTTCAATCCTGACAAATCCCACACTCTTACTATGTCTCTCCGAAAAGACCGACTGGAAAACCCCTCCCATCTACTTTCTCAACACTCCTCTCCAATAAGTTCTGTCGCTCAAGCTTTTGGGTCTCACTGTCTGCCATGATCTTTCTTGGGAAAACCACATTTCCAAGCTGGCCTCCAAAGCCAGTTTCCGACTGGGCATCCTCTGTCGTGCCAAGTCCTTCCTTGGCACACCTGAGCTCCTCACCACATACAAGGCTTTCATCCGCAGCTCAATGGAATACTGTTCGCCCCTCTGGGCTGGTGCTCCTACCTCACACCTAGCTCGGCTTCACGCTGTTGAAGCCAAAGCTTTCAGAATCATTGGAATCTCCTGCGATGAAGCTAACTCCGAGGGCCTTTCACTCACTCACCACAGGCAGGTTGGTGGTCTTTCTGTCTTCTACCGACTCCTCTCCGGCCTTGCTCCCCCAGCTCTCTCTGTGCTCTGTCCCCCTAATATTCCTGCAGGTCGCACAAGATCTGCCAGCAACCCTCTTCTGGTGAAATGGCCGAAATCCAGGCTCTCTGCTCACCTTCACTCTTTCATTCCCCTTTTCTCCCACCTCTGGAACAAACTCCCTCACTATCTTCAATCCCACTCCTCCCTCCAGGTCTTTAAAACAGCTGTTCACCACCATCTCTTATCTTCCCCCATCCAAAACCTTGATCTTTTCTACCCCCGCTAATTCACCCCAGATACACTTTTTTCGAAATTCCAACTTCTTTCCTGGAAGTCCTTGCAGTGTCAATGTGTTTTATACCTCTCCCACCTCCCCCCAAGCCCTCTCCCTCCCACAGTTCTATCGATGTCCCTGCTCACAAATGTTGTGTTTGTGTCTTTCCCCTTCTCTCCCCATCTTGTCCACCGCCCCCCTTATTTTGTGTTTTATGTGGTGAGGTGTTTTGAATTACGTGGTGGTGGTGTTTTGATTTACTTGGTGGTAAGGTGTTTTGAATAACGTGGTGGTAAAAAAAACCACCTTTAGAGGCCATTTTTTCCCCGCAAGTGGGGGTTGGCCTTTTTCGGGGACCGTGGTTGTTGTTGTTTTTCGGTCCCCTTTTTGAAGCAATGTTTTACGGCCGGATGCCCTTCCTGCCGCCAACCCTTTTTGTCACCTTTTACGACAACCAGGGAATTACCAGTGAACTGGTACTCAATTAGCCGACCTCGGAAGGATGACAGGCTGAGTCTCCCCCCCTGGCGTTAATTCAGCGATCGACCGGGATTCGAACCCAGGATCCTTGGATCCTAAGCTGGCACCCTAGCCGCTAGCGCAACACCAGGGTTAACGTGGTGGAAAGGTGTTTTGAATTATGTGGTTGTGAGGTGTTTTACATTTGGTGGGGGTGAGGTGTTTTATATTACTTGGTGGTGATGTTTTAAATTAGGTGGGGTGAGGTGTTTTAAATTAGGTGGGGTGAGGTGTTTTAAATTAGGTGGGGTGAGGTGTTTTAAATTAGGTGGGGTGAGGTGTTTTAAATTAGGTGGGGTGAGATGTTTTAAATTAGGTGGGGTGAGGTGTTTTAAATTACTTGGTGGTGAGGTGTTTTTGAATTACGTGGTGGTAAGGTGTTTTGAATTACGTGGTGGTGAGGTGTTTTGATTTACTTGGTGGTGAGGTGTTTTGAATTACGTGGTGGTGAGGTGTTTTGATTTACTTGGTGGTAAGGTGTTTTGAATTACGTGGTGGTGAGGTGTTTTGAATTACGTGGTGTTTTGATTTACGTGGTGGTGAGGTGTTTTGAATTACGTGGTGGTGAGGTGTTTTGATTTACTTGGTGGTAAGGTGTTTTGAATTACGTGGTGGTGAGGTGTTTTGAATTACGTGGTGGTGAGGTGTTTTGATTTACTTGGTGGTAAGGTGTTTTGAATTACGTGGTGGTGAGGTGTTTTGAATTACGTGGTGGTAAGGTGTATTGATTTACTTGGTGGTAAGGTGTTTTGAATTACGTGGTGGTGAGGTGTTTTGAATTACGTGGTGGTGAGGTGTTTTGAATTACTTGGTGGTAAGGTGTTTTGAATTACGTGGTGGTGAGGTGTTTTGAATTACGTGGTGGTGAGGTGTTTTGATTTACTTGGTGGTAAGGTGTTTTGAATTACGTGGTGGTGAGGTGTTTTGAATTACGTGGTGGTGAGGTGTTTTGAATTACGTGGTGAGTTTTGATTTACGTGGTGGTGAGGTGTTTTGAATTACGTGGTGGTGAGGTGTTTTGATTTACTTGGTGGTAAGGTGTTTTGAATTACGTGGTGGTGAGGTGTTTTGAATTACGTGGTGGTGAGGTGTTTTGATTTACTTGGTGGTAAGGTGTTTTGAATTACGTGGTGGTGAGGTGTTTTGAATTACGTGGTGAGTTTTGATTTACGTGGTGGTGAGGTGTTTTGAATTACGTGGTGGTGAGGTGTTTTGAATTACGTGGTGGTGAGGTGTTTTGAATTACTTGGTGGTAAGGTGTTTTGAATTACGTGGTGGTGAGGTGTTTTGAATTACGTGGTGGTGAGGTGTTTTGATTTACTTGGTGGTAAGGTGTTTTGAATTACGTGGTGGTGAGGTGTTTTGAATTACGTGGTGGTGAGGTGTTTTGAATTACGTGGTGGTGAGGTGTTTTGATTTACTTGGTGGTAAGGTGTTTTGAATTACGTGGTGGTGAGGTGTTTTGAATTACGTGGTGAGTTTTGATTTACGTGGTGGTGAGGTGTTTTGAATTACGTGGTGGTGAGGTGTTTTGAATTACGTGGTGGTGAGGTGTTTTGATTTACTTGGTGGTAAGGTGTTTTGAATTACGTGGTGGTGAGGTGTTTTGAATTACGTGGTGGTGAGGTGTTTTGATTTACTTGGTGGTAAGGTGTTTTGAATTACGTGGTGGTGAGGTGTTTTGAATTACGTGGTGGTGAGGTGTTTTGATTTACTTGGTGGTGAGGTGTTTTGAATTACGTGGTGGTGAGGTGTTTTGAATTACGTGGTGGTGAGGTGTAATCGTCCCCAACTTCCAGTCTGCACCGAGCCCTCCTGAATGTACTGTATGTGCTGAGGGGTTCTTTTTTGAATTTTATATATTTTTTCAACCTAAATTGCTTATGAAAATGTAATATCACAAACACTACAAATAAATTTGTGCAAAATAATTGTTTGTATTATGATTGGTGTAAATCATGACAACACAGCAACTCAGGTACAGTCATTATCCTCAGCTAAAATAAGCCCGCTCCTCAGTAACGACGCTCCGTGAGGCCAGCTCAGCGAGCCGTGTGTGTGTGTGTGTGCGTGCATGCATGTATTGTATTAGAAGTCCTCGATCGATATTTAGCATTTGGAAATTGTAATTTTTACATCTCTAAACCTTGGAGTAAACGGCAATAATGCCCGTAAAAGAAAAAGGGTCCAAAAATGAAAATTTATGTAAAACACCCCATAAAAGCGTTTATATATATATATATACACAAAGAATTAAGTTAAGCACCCCCCCCCCGTTTTTTTACAACCTCGCACATTACAAGTTTGTTGTCGTCAAAACAGTGTAATATACCCATGATATTGCTATATTTTCTGGAGAAGTGATATTATGGTCACATAAAAACATAACAATCATGCCGTTTTCAATATTTTATTCTGAATAATTTAAGGTGAAATTTTTTGGGAATTTTAGGCATATTTTCACCTCAATTTAACTATGGAGCTATAGGTCCATCACGGACAGTGTGGATGACGTTTATGTTTTCTAACGTACAGTCATTGTTCTGAGAAGACCTCTAGCGATCTTTGCGTCAATAACCTGTGTAGGACCCACGTGATCGGATCACTGACTCAACCCTACGTCTCATAGACCCTGTAAGCCGTCGTATGCGTTGCTGTGGCAGGTTGTTCCATTCCCGATGTAATGCACGTTCCAATTCATCCAGATTGGCTATTGGAGGGACCATCTTCGCAATTTGTCGTCCCAACATGTCCCAAACGTGCTCGAGGGGGTTCAGGTCAGGACTGTACGCAGGCCAGGGGATGGTTGTCACAGCACCTTGCTCCAGCAAGGCTCGGACGCGTCTCGCACGGTGAGGCCTGGCGTTGTCATCCATGAATATGGGTCTGCTGGCGAGGGTGTGGTCATCGAAGTGCGGGATTACGGTGGTATTCAGGATTTCCGGACAACGCCAGGCCTCACCGTGCGAGACGCGTCCGAGCCTTGCTGGAGCAAGGTGCTGTGACAACCATCCCCTGGCCTGCGTACAGTCCTGACCTGAACCCCCTCGAGCACGTTTGGGACATGTTGGGACGACAAATTGCGAAGATGGTCCCTCCAATAGCCAATCTGGCTGAATTGGAACGTGCATTACATCGGGAATGGAACAACCTGCCACAGCAACGCATACGACGGCTTACAGGGTCTATGAGACGTAGGGTTGAGTCAGTGATCCGATCACGTGGGTCCTACACACGTTATTGACGCAAAGATCGCTAGAGGTCTTCTCAGAACAATGACTGTATGTTAGAAAACATAAACGTCATCCACACTGTCCGTGATGGACCTATAGCTCCATACTTAAATTGAGGTGAAAATATGCCTAAAATTCCCAAAAAATTTCACCTTAAATTATTCAGAATAAAATATTGAAAACGGCATGATTGTTATGTTTTTATGTGACCATAATATCACTTCTCCAGAAAATATAGCAATATCATGGGTATATTACACTGTTTTGACGACAACAAACTTGTAATGTGCGAGGTTGTAAAAAAACGGGGGGGGTGCTTAACTTAATTCTTTGTGTATATATAAAAAAAGTTTTAACCCTCAATCGAAATCTAACATGTGAAAATTGTTATTTCTACAACTGTAAACTGTGAAATTGAAACCTGAATGAAAATTTACATTTAAAAAACAAAAAACAAATATATCGAGCATGAGGTCATTGATGCTTCCTATTTTTTTTTTTTTTTTTTTTCGTCTACAAGATCAAGCAAGGCTCGTGTAACATTAATCACAAAAAAACAAACGGACACATAAAACATACAATTAAGGGAGCGGGAGACAAGAGGGGGGGAGAGACAGGGAAGCACACAAGTACAACAGCAGAGAACAGGGACATCGGGAGATCTGTGGGAGGGATTGGGCTTGCGGGGAGGAGGCATGGGAAGGGGAGGAGGGGTGGGAGAGGTATAAAACACATGGACACTTCTAGGACTTCCAGGAAAGAAGTTGGTATTTCAAAAAAGTGTATCTGGGGTGAAATTAACGGGGGTATAAAAGGTCAAGGTTTTGTATGGGGGAGAAAAGATAAGAGATGGTGGTGAACAGCTGTTTTTAAGACGTGAAGGGAGGAGTGGGTTTTTGTTCCAAGATGGGAGGAAAGACTGAAGTTGAGCGGAGACTTGATTTTGGCCATTTCACCAGCAGAGGGTTGCTGGTAGATCTTGTGCGACCTGTAGGAATATTTGGGGAACAGAGCACAGACAGAGCTGGGGAAGCTAGGCCGGAGAGGAGTCAGAAGAAGACATAATGACCACCAACCTGCATGCGGTGAGTGAGTGAAAGGCCCTCGGAGTTAGCTTCATCGCGGGAGATTCCAATTATTCTGAAAGCTTTGGTTTCAACAGCGTGAAGCCGAGCTAGGTGTGAGGCAGGAGCACCAGCCCAGAGGGGAGAGCAGTATTCTATTGAGCTGCGGGTGAAAGCCTTGTATGTGGTGAGGAGCTCAGGTGTGCCAAGGAAGGATTTTGCACGACGGAGGATGCCCAGTCAGTGACTGGCTTTGGAGGCCAGCTTGGAAATGTGGTTTTCCCAGGAAAGATCATGGCAGATAGTGAGACCCAAACGCTTGAGTGACAACTTGAGGGGAGGAGGAGAGAATTGTTGTGAAAGTAGATGGGAGGGTTGTCCAGGCGGTCTTTTCGGAGAGACATAGTAAGAGTGTGAGACTTGTCAGGATTGAAAGACATGTTCCACTTGTTTGACCAGACTGTGATCTTGTCCAGGTATCCTAGAGAGTGAGGAGGCTGCAGACTGCCGATCTGAGGGATGAGGAATGGAGTGGCTGAGAGTGGAGTCATCAGCAAAGAGATAGAGAGGATTTTCCAGAGAGTCGGAGAGACCATTGATGAAGACCATAAAAAGCACAGGGCCCAGAACACTGCCTTGGGGAACTCCAGCCTGAACAGGAAGGGGAGATGAGACAAACCCATTCAGGGCCACATGTTGACAACGACTAGAGAGGAAGTCCGCAAGCCATGCGTGGAGATTTCCATGGATACCATAGGAGGAGAGTTTGGTGAGCAGACCAGGGTGCCAGATCGTATCGAAGGCACGTGATATGTCAAGGGAGACGATATGTCAAGAGTAGAGTGACCTGGTCTGAAACCAAATTGATGATCAGAGATCAAGCCATTTGAGAAGAGGAAAGATTTGATATCGAAGCAATGATGGATTCCATGACTTTGCTGATAATTGGGTGAAGGCTGATTTGTCTGTAGTTGCAAGGATCGGTTTTTTCACCTTTTTTGTGTGAATGAATGAATGAATGAATGATCATTTTAAGGCCATTTTTCCCCGCTAGGGCGGGGGTTAGCCTTGTGGGCCCCATGACAATCAAGCGTAAAGTGGTGATTTTGGCTGATTTCCAAGCTGATGGCAGATGACCTTGAGCAAAAGAGAGGGTGAAGAGAACAGAGAGAGGGAGTGAAAGAGCGGCAGAGCAGGATTTTAGGACCCGTGGGCTGATGCCGTCAGGTCCAGTTGCAGAATCATAATCAGAGTCTTGTCAGGAGGAAAGGACACAGAGTCCAGGAGCAGCTGCGTACGACTGGGTACGGTGGGTACAGAGAGGAATTGGTTTGGGACACAAGATTTAGAGGCAAACACAGAGTTGAGGCATTCAGCTTTTTCACGTGCGGTGTCAACTGTGTAGCCATTTGAGGTGAGGGAGGGGATGGAGGAAACAAACACCAGAAACGGATTTGACCAGACGCCACCAGGATTTGGAAGAGGGAGACAGGTTTGAGAGTGGAGAGACGTTGTTTCCTGGCTCTCCTGAGGGTGGACATACGCTTGTTTCGGGCTTCGTGAAAGGAAATGAGATTTCCTTCCATTGGATTTGCTTTCCAGGAGGCAAAGGCAAGTTGTTTCTGGGCAACTGCCTCACCACAAGATTCCGTGTACAATGGACCGGAGGAAGGGTATGACAACTGAAGACGCGATGGGATAAATCTGTGCATGAGAGAGAGCAATTTACTTTGGAAGAATTCCCAGGATTAGTGATGTGAGAGGCGGTAGAGATGGGAGACCAGTCCAAATGATTGATGGCTGCTTGAAGACCGTGCCAGCTGGCCTGAGTGAAATGCCAGACTCGTCGACGCTGAGGAAGCTCTCTGAGAATTGTCAGAGGGATGTCCACTTTAATAAGCACATGATCAGAAGAACCGATTGGAGCAGAAGAAGAGCAGTAGACATTTGCAGCGAAGTTAGTCACAACCAAGTCGAGAAGAGAAGATGCTCCGTTGACTGAGATCCGGGTCAAAAAATTGACAGATTGTGTCAGTCCCAGTGAGTCACAGAAGTCCTTTGATGAGGAGCCATGGCTGGTGAGAGAGGTCCCAAAACCCATCCAACTGGCATGGTGACAATTGAAATCACCACATATGAGGAAGAGAGAGTTGGGATGAGTAGATAGAAGTTGGTCCATATTGTCAGACAGCGAGATGTAGATGGAGTCATCACTGTTTGGTGGACGGTACAACACACATATGAACAAAAGGTGGGAGCAAAGCGGAAGCCGTAGCCAGAGGTACTCCTGGGGGGTGAGGTGGAGAGAGGGCAGTGCAGGGCGAGTGAGGAAGAGAGTTTTTGATAAAGATAGCCACTCCACCACAGGACGAGGCTCAGGTCTATCAAACCGGAGGAGGGAGTGACCCGGGAGATATATTAAGGAATCAGAGACATCATGAAGGAGGAAAGTTTCTGTTAAGCAGATCAAGTCTGGATTGTCAGAAGCAACCTGTATGGAGAGATCAATCAAGTTTGAGTGAAGGCCTCGGATGTTTGAGGTCCATACCGTTAAGGAAGAGGAAGGCGGAGCATCGAATACAGAACAGGGGGAGGGTGGGGTCGGGTAAGACGTGGAAGAGGAGGAAGAGGAGGAAGAGGTAGGAAGAGCTGTTGAAAGTGCTGTTGAAAGTGTGTCAGATTTCAGAATAGCTCGGAGAAAGGGAAGGATGGGGCGGACAAAAGGTTTGATGGTGATTGGGTGAGGCACAGTGAGGTGTTATTAGAGGGGCGGGCAGAGCGAGGCAGAAGGTTGGGGGAGATGGAGGTGAGAGTTGGAAAGGGGAAAAAGCAGGGAGGACGCTTTGAGGAGGAAGGATGAGAGGGGGTAAATGGAGAAAAAATGAGGGTGGGGAGATTTGAAGGGGGGGGGGGGTGAGAAGGGAGTTTATGAGGGGAGGGGTTAGGGGGGAGTTTATGAGGGGAGGAGTTAGGGGGGAGTTTATGAGGTGAGGGGTTTGGGGGGAGTTTAGGAGGGAAGGGGCAAGGGGGGGGATTTGAAAGGGATGGGGGAGATTTGGAGGGGAGGGGTGAGGGGGAGTCTAGGAGGGGAGGGTGCAGGGGGAGTTTAGGAGGGAAGGGGCAAGGGGGGGATATTTGAAAGGGGATGGGTGATGGGGAAGATTTGGAGGGGAGGGGTGAGTTTGGATTTTAGAAAGTGTGCGATTAATGGGAAACGAACATTTATTGCAAAACGAGTTTGTTGTGACCTTCGAGTCAGAGATACGTTTAAGGACGCTGGAGGTGGGGGGGGGGGGGGGGGGGGGGGGGGTCGTGCAGGTGAGTTTAGGGAATGTAGGGAAGAGGAATTGTAAGAGTTGGAATGAATAGATTTGGTGAGCAAGTCGAAAGCACCCTTTTAAGAAGAAGAAGAAAAAGGTGTTATAATATACCTAAGAATACAGCAAAAGTTAAAAAATACAGGGAAAGTTTAAACATTTTAAAATTGAACAGTGAAAACTATTTGGGGAAATGGGGGTACAACACGTGGTCGAAGAACGAACGAACGAATAAGAATTTCCGAACATTTACTTCGTGCAACAGGGATTATTTGCGGTCAAAAGCAACTTGTACATTTTTTATTTTTTTTGTTTGTTTTTTTTGTATACTGAATCGAGGCTCGTGAAAGAGCTAACATTTACTTCACAAACAAATCGACCAGACAAACAAAATACACAAAAAGAGGGAGCGGAAGACAAGATGGGGAGAAAAGGGGGAAGCACACAAACACAACATCCGAGAGCAGGGAGATGTGTGGAAGGGAGAGGGCCCGGGGGGAGGAGGCATGGGAAGGGGGGGGGGGGGGGAGGGAGAAGTATAAAGCACAAGGACACCAAGGACTTCCAGGACAGAAGTTGGTATTTCAAAAAGGTGAATTGGGGTGAAATTAGCGGGGGTAGAAAAGATCAAGGTTTTGGATGGGGGAACATAATAGATGGTGGTGAACAGCTGTTTTAAAGACTTGGAGGGTGGAGTGGGATTGAAGAGAGTGAGGGAGTTTGTTCCAGAGGTGGGAGAAAAGAGGAATGAAGGAGTGAAGGTGAGCAGAGAGTCTTGATTTTGGCAGTTTAACCAAAAGAGGATTGCAGGCAGATCTTGTGCGACCTGTAGGAATATTTGCGGGACAGAGCCCAGAGAGAGCTGGGGGGGAAAGGCCAGAGAGGAGTCGGTAGAAGACGGAAAGACCACCAACCTGCCTGCGGTGAGTGAGTGAGAGGCCCTTGGAGTTAGCTTCATCGCGGGAGATTCCAATGATTCTGAAGTTATCATTTGAAGTTATCAATGACATTTGAAATGTTACAAATGAAGCACATCACATCACTGTGGAAACCAGATCATGTGGACCATCTATGTTAATATGTGTGTGCGGTTGGGCGGAAGTGTGGTGGGGGGTGGGGGGGGGGGTGGAAGGTGTGGCGTGAAGAAGGTCGATAGGTTATTTTCATGGAAGCCATTGTGTTCGCACTTTGTTGGAAGGGGGGAGCGTATTCAAAAGTTTTGTCATGTGCAATAGTAGATGGCTATTTGGCCACCCTTGAATCAAAACTCGTTTGAAGACGTTCTGAAATGAATCCATGAAAATGTTTGTAACATGATATTTAAATCAAAACCTCAGAGAATATGTTGTTTCTGGCTGGGAGAGTTTTCTTCCTTCGAGAACACAGCGTTGGAGTTTTGAACAATTATGGAAATGCTAATACCATGAATAGTCCATCTTTGCATGATTTGCATCCTTGGCATTAAATGCCAGTAATGAAAGTTATTAACAATTTGATAACCTGATAAATCAATTGAATTAATGCAACAAGTAATGAAATGTACTGTATTGTATGTAATTCTGGTCACTATTTACACTGAATAACAATACCGTACAGCATTAGATTAGGATTACCGTGACATTGTTTGGACCATCCTTTTGGGTGTTAGATTAGGATTACCGTGACATTGTTTGGACCATCCTTTTGGGTGTTAGATTAGGATTACCGTGACATTGTTTGGACCATCCTTTTGGGTGTTAGATTAGGATTACCGTGACATTGTTTGGACCATCCTTTTGGGTGTTAGATTAGGATTACCGTGACATTGTTTGGACCATCCTTTTGGGTGTTCGATTCGGATTACCGTGACATTGTTTGGACCATCCTTTTGGGTGTTAGATTAGGATTACCGTGACATTGTTTGGACCATCCTTTTGGGTGTTAGATTAGGATTACCGTGACATTGTTTGGACCATCCTTTTGGGTGTTAGATTAGGATTACCGTGACATTGTTTGGACCATCCTTTTGGGTGTTAGATTAGGATTACCGTGACATTGTTTGGACCATCCTTTTGGGTGTTAGATTAGGATTACCGTGACATTGTTTGGACCATCCTTTTGGGTGTTAGATTAGGATTACCGTGACATTGTTTGGACCATCCTTTTGGGTGTTAGATTAGGATTACCGTGACATTGTTTGGACCATCCTTTTGGGTGTTCGATTCGGATTACCGTGACATTGTTTGGACCATCCTTTTGGGTGTTAGATTAGGATTACCGTGACATTGTTTGGACCATCCTTTTGGGTGTTAGATTAGGATTACCGTGACATTGTTTGGACCATCCTTTTGGGTGTTAGATTAGGATTACCGTGACATTGTTTGGACCATCCTTTTGGGTGTTCGATTCGGATTACCGTGACATTGTTTGGACCATCCTTTTGGGTGTTAGATTAGGATTACCGTGACATTGTTTGGACCATCCTTTTGGGTGTTAGATTCGGATTACCGTGACATTGTTTGGACCATCCTTTTGGGTGTTCGATTCGGATTACCGTGACATTGTTTGGACCATCCTTTTGGGTGTTAGATTAGGATTACCGTGACATTGTTTGGACCATCCTTTTGGGTGTTAGATTAGGATTACCGTGACATTGTTTGGACCATCCTTTTGGGTGTTCGATTCGGATTACCGTGACATTGTTTGGACCATCCTTTTGGGTGTTAGATTAGGATTACCGTGACATTGTTTGGACCATCCTTTTGGGTGTTAGATTAGGATTACCGTGACATTGTTTGGACCATCCTTTTGGGTGTTAGATTCGGATTACCGTGACATTGTTTGGACCATCCTTTTGGGTGTTAGATTAGGATTACCGTGACATTGTTTGGACCATCCTTTTGGGTGTTAGATTAGGATTACCGTGACATTGTTTGGACCATCCTTTTGGGTGTTGCAAACTCATTGTACCCTTGTTGCCAGGACAACCACTTCTGTTCAGCTCCTTTGGACCAGAACGTTCCAGTGATTATGGCGCTGCTTGGGATCTGGTATGGGAACTTTTACAAGGCTGAGACACATGCACTACTACCATATGATCAGTACCTCCATCGATTTACTGCATATTTCCAGCAGGTATGTGCGATGGAAGTAGACATTATACTGGTTACCTCTGCCACCTTAGGTGGACGGAGGTTATTTTACATCTGTCTGTCTGTAAGCAGGTTATCTCAAAACGTTATGGACGGTTTCAAACTAAACTTGGTGGGCAGGTTGGGTGTGTGACAAGGAAGAATTGATTTGATATCGGTGAAGATCCACATCTGGATCCAAGGATTTTAAAGTGATTCTTCACCATTGAAAGATCGGGCCAAAGACGATACGTAGCATGACCTCTCAAAAAGTTGTGGATGCATTATGACAAAACTTGATAGATGAGTTGGGAACGTGACAAGAACAAGCCGAATCGATTTTGGTTCAGGTCAGGATCCAGATCCGGCCTATGGGTGGGATACAAAAGGTAAACTTTTTAGCCCGGTGGGGGTATGTGCTCTCGCGAGTGCCGTTCTATTTCAGACAAGTTATGCACCAATAATTTTCTCCTTCTTCCTTTTCCTCTGTCAACACATCGTTGCACTTAACTAAACTGCCTTTCTGGTGTAGTGCTATCATGTGACCCTGCGTGAGGGAGCATTCCAACCTTTGTATGGGAATGGAAATCCTGACCTGCATTTTGGTTGTGGATATTGAAGTACCTACAGTCTTTTGAAAAGAGACGGCAATTGTAGGCCAGTTCCTCCCGGCCAAATTCCCTACTTGGTTTCCACTTTAATTTTTATCACCTGCTACAGGTTGGAATGCTAGGGGTCTGGATATGGCACAAGCATGATGGATCAAATGGTGTACGTGTATATCCTGGCAATTTTGCCCATAATTGATACTTTGTGGGGTTTTGTTGTGCAAGATGAGTTATCAAATATTTTATAGTTCCATCAGTGTTGTACATAAAAAGCACGTACAATCTCATGCGAGGAGAGATGAAAATGAATGAATGAATGAATGATCGTTTTAAGGCCATTTTCCCCGCTGGAGCGGGGGTTAGCCTTGCGGGCCCCATGACAATCATGGTTCCCTGTTTTGAGGCAATGTTTTTTTATGGCCGGATGCCCTTCCTGACGCCAACCCTTGGTCACGCTCTTACGATGCGCAGGGATACGGTGTACACACCGTGATCATTCATCCCAGCAAGCTGGTACTCAATTTGCCAACCTCGGAAGGATGACAGGCTGAGTCAACCCCCCTGGCGTTAATTCAGCGATCGACCGGGATTCGAACCCAGGATCCTAGGATCCCAAGCCGGCACCCTAACCGCTAAGCCAACACCAGGCAGGAGGAGAGATGAAAGTCGTCATGAAATTGCCAAGATGGTGTTCGATCAGCCCAGATGTTTTGTATCAACACTGACAAACCATTTGTTGTGCTGTGCCACTGCAAACATGTGATTGAGCTTTGATATAATCTAAATGGTGCCACAGCTCTGTAGGTACTTTACAGATCTATAAGTTGCTTGTTTGTTTCCAGGGAGATATGGAATCAAACGGGAAATACATCACCAGAAATGGCCATCGAGTTGACTACAGTACCGGACCTATTGTGTGGGGAGAGCCAGGAACGAATGGACAGCATGCGTTCTATCAGCTCATCCACCAAGGTATGCTGGGATTAGACGGTTTACTTAACACCACCATGTTCTTCGTTAATTTCTCAATATAACCTATCATTACCCAATGTCTGAAGCTATCCACTTTCCTACATTTCCATAATTCCCTTTGTTTTCCTTTTACTTAGGGATAACCTGATAAGTCCATTGTAATGATGCAACAAGCAATTAAATCTCTGATGCAACAAGCAATTAAATCCCTGATGCAACAAGCAATTAAATCCCTGATGCAACAAGCAATTAAATCCCTGATGCAACAAGCAATTAAATCCCTGATGCAACAAGCAATTAAATCTCTGATGCAACAAGCAATTAAATCTCTGATGCAACAAGCAATTAAATCTCTGATGCAACAAGCAATTAAATCCCTGATGCAACAAGCAATTAAATCCCTGATGCAACAAGCAATTAAATCCCTGATGCAACAAGCAATTAAATCCCTGATGCAACAAGCAAGCAATTAAATCCCTGATGCAACAAGCAATCAATTCCCTGATGCAACAAGCAAGCAATTAAATCCCTGATGCAACAAGCAATTAAATCCCTGATGCAACAAGCAATTAAATCCCTGATGAAACGAGCAATTAAATCCCCGGTGAAACAAGCAATTATATCCCCGGTGAAACGAGCAATTAAATCCCCGGTGAAACAAGCAATTAAATCCCTGATGCAACAAGCAATTAAATCCCTGATGCAACAAGCAATCAAATCCCTGATGAAACGAGCAATTAAATCCCCGATGCAACAAGCAATTAACTCCCAGATGAAATGAGCAATTAAATCCCTGATGAAACAAGCAATTAAATCCCTGATGCAACAGGCAATTAACTCCCAGATGAAACAAGCAATTAAATCCCTGATGCAACGAGCAATCAAATCCCTGATGAAACGAGAATTAAATCCCCGATGCAACAAGCAATTAACTCCCAGATGAAATGAGCAATTAAATCCCTGATGAAACAAGCAATTAAATCCCTGATGCAACAAGCAATCAAATCACTGATGCAACATGTTATTACTAAACGTTTTATTTATGTATTTATTCCCCACTCACCACCAGCTGCACCATTCCACTCATTTATGACTTGGCAAAATATATATATATATATATATATATATATATATATATATATATATATATATATATATATGTATATGTATATGTATATGTATATGTATATAAATGTATATATATATAATTTCTTTTTATTTATAAACAGGAATCAAATTCCTGCGAGGGGGTAAGTGTGAAAAAATTCTGACAATGCTGGGCTCGAACCACGGACCTCCGTTGATAACGCGTCAACAGCCCACTGCGCTATTGAGCCAGCCGCAATCTCCTCAGAACTTTTCCACACTTAACACTGCGAGCTTTATCATGGCCGATGTCTTACGTGCCTGCTAGGCAGACCCCGAATGTTAGCATAAATATATGCATGCGTATGTATACACAAAGAATTAAGTTAAGCACCCCCCCCCCGTTTTTTTACAACCTCGCACATTACAAGTTTGTTGTCGTCAAAACAGTGTAATATACCCATGATATTGCTATATTTTCTGGAGAAGTGATATTATGGTCACATAAAAACATAACAATCATGCCGTTTTCAATATTTTATTCTGAATAATTTAAGGTGAAATGTTTTGGGAATTTTAGGCATATTTTCACCTCAATTTAAGTATGGAGCTTATAGGTCCATCACGGACAGTGTGGATGACGTTTATGTTTTCTAACGTACAGTCATTGTTCTGAGAAGACCTCTAGCGATCTTTGCGTCAATAACGTGTGTAGGACCCACGTGATCGGATGGAGCAAGGTGCTGTGACAACCATCCCCTGGCCTGCGTACAGTCCTGACCTGAACCCCCTCGAGCACGTTTGGAACATGTTGGGACGACAAATTGCGAAGATGGTCCCTCCAATAGCCAATCTGGATGAATTGGAACGTGCATTACATCGGGAATGGAACAACCTGCCACAGCAACGCATACGACGGCTTACAGGGTCTATGAGACGTAGGGTTGAGTCAGTGATCCGATCACGTGGGTCCTACACACGTTATTGACGCAAAGATCGCTAGAGGTCTTCTCAGAACAATGACTGTACGTTAGAAAACATAAACGTCATCCACACTGTCCGTGATGGACCTATAGCTCCATACTTAAATTGAGGTGAAAATATGCCTAAAATTCCCAAAACATTTCACCTTAAATTATTCAGAATAAAATATTGAAAACGGCATGATTGTTATGTTTTTATGTGACCATAATATCACTTCTCCAGAAAATATAGCAATATCATGGGTATATTACACTGTTTTGACGACAACAAACTTGTAATGTGCGAGGTTGTAAAAAAACGGGGGGGTGCTTAACTTAATTCTTTGTGTATATGTGTGAATAAGTAGAAATGCATTGAAGATTAATTCATCTACAATTTTATAATATGAATTTTATAATTTCAATTTTATAATTCATCTACAATACATCTACAAACATCTACAATAACTGCACCACCCCCGATATGTGTGTGTGTATATATATATATATATATATATATATATATATATCTTTTGCAAGTATGTTGATTGTGTGTGTGTGTGTGTGTGTGTGTGTGTGTGTGTGTGTGTGTGTGTGTGTGTGTGTGTGTGTGTGTGTGTGTGTGTGTGTGTGTGTGTGTGTGTGTGTGTGTGTGTGTCCCCGCGTGTGTGTGTGTGTGCGTCCGCGTGTCCGCTCACTTATACCTGCCTCCAGGTCACAATTTTAAACCGAACTTCATGAAACTTCACCAAATGGTAGCGTTTGTGGTCCGACAAAATCCTATATATTTTTGAGGTCACATGGTCAACACAGGCCAAAGGTCAACCACTTTTTTTTGAAATTTCTAAAATCCTCAATTTTCATCCAATTAGCTTGAAATTTGAAAAGGATTTACATATCAGACAACTGAATTCAACCACCAATTATTTTTGAGATCAGCATCGGCCAAAAGGTCAACATAGGCCAAAATGTCAACCACATTTTTTCAAATTTCTAAAATCCTCAATTTTCATCCAATTGACTTGGAATTTGAATGCGATTTTCATATAGGCTAACTGAGTTCAACCACCACCAATTTTTGAGATCAGCATAGGCCAAAGGTCAACAATTTAAAATTTCTAAAATCCTTAATTTTCATACGATTCACTTGAAATTTGAATGGGATATGCACATCAATTAACTGAATTCAACCAGCAACTATTTTTGAGATCTCCATAGGCCAAAAGAGCAACATAGGCCAAAAGTCAACAACAATTTCAAATTTCTAAAATCCTCAATTTTCATACGATTCACTTGAAATTTGAATGGGATATACACATCAGTTAACTCAATTCAACCAACAACTATTTTTGAGGTTAAAAGGATGCTCTACTGAGTGCCATTCCACTTTGTTCTGTTTTGCCAAGTGTCGCTCTTTGAGTGATTTTTCATTTATGTATTTATTCACCACTCGCCACCAGCTGCACCACTCCACTCATTTATGTATTTATTCCCTACTCACAACCAGCTGCACCACTCCACTCATTTATTGATGTATTTATTCCCCACTCACCACCAGCTGCACCATTCCACTCATTTATTGATGTATTTATTCCCCACTCACCACCAGCTGCACCACTCCACTCATTTATTTATGTATTTATTCCCCACTCACCACCAGCTGCACCATTCCAGTCATTTATTTATGTATTTATTCCCCACTCACCACCAGCTGCACCACTCCACTCATTTATTGATGTATTTATTCCCCACTCACCACCAGCTGCACCACTCCACTCATTTATTTATGTATTTATTCCCCACTCACCACCAGCTGCACCATTCCACTCATTTATTTATGTATTTATTCCCCACTCACCACCAGCTGCACCACTCCACTCATTTATTTATGTATTTATTCACCACTCACCACCAGCTGCACCACTCCACTCATTTATGTATTTATTCACCACTCACCACCAGCTGCACCACTCCTCATTTATTTATGTATTTATTCCCCACTCACCACCAGCTGCACCACTCCACTCATGTATTTATGTATTTATTCCCCACTCACCACCAGCTGCACCACTCCACTCATTTATTTATGTATTTATTCCCCACTCACCACCAGCTGCACCATTCCAGTCATTTATTTATGTATTTATTCCCCACTCACCACCAGCTGCACCACTCCACTCATTTATTTATGTATTTATTCCCCACTCACCACCTGCTGCACCACTCCACTCATTTATTTGTTTTATTCCCCACTCACCACCAGCTGCACCACTCCACTCATTTATTTATGTATTTATTCCCCACTCAACACCAGCTGCACCACTCCACTCATTTATTGATGTATTTATTCCCCACTCACCACCAGCTGCACCACTCCACTCATTTATTTATGTATTTATTCTTCACTCACCACTAGCTGCACCACTCCACTCATTTATTTATGTATTTATTCCCCACTCACCACCAGCTGCACTACTCCACTCATTTATTTATGTATTTATTCCCCACTCAACACCAGCTGCACCACTCCACTCATTTATTGATGTATTTATTCCCCACTCACCACCAGCTGCACCATTCCACTCATTTATTGATGTATTTATTCCACACTCACCACCAGCTGCACCACTCCACTCATTTATTGATGTATTTATTCCCCAGTCACCACTAGCTGCACCACTACACTCATTTATTTATGTATTTATTCCCCACTCACCACCAGCTGCACCACTCCACTCATTTATTTATGTATTTATTCTCCACTCACCACTAGCTGCACCACTCCACTCCTTTATTTATGTATTTATTCCCCACTCACCACCAGCTGCACCACTCCACTCATTTATTTATGTTTTTATTCCCCACTCAACACCAGCTGCACCACTCCACTCATTTATTGATGTATTTATTCCCCACTCACCACCAGCTGCACCATTCCACTCATTTATTGATGTATTTATTCCCCACTCACCACCAGCTGCACCACTCCACTCATTTATTGATGTATTTATTCCCCACTCAACACCAGCTGCACCACTCCACTCATTTATTGATGTATTTATTCCCCACTCACCACCAGCTGCACCATTCCACTCATTTATTGATGTATTTATTCCCCACTCACCACCAGCTGCACCACTCCACTCATTTATTGATGTATTTATTCCCCACTCAACACCAGCTGCACCATTCCACTCATTTATTGATGTATTTATTCCCCACTCACCACCAGCTGCACCACTCCACTCATTTATTTCATGTATTTATTCCCCACTCACCACCAGCTGCACCATTCCACTCATTTATTTATGTGTTTATTCCCCACTCACCACCTGCTGCACCACTCCACTCATTTATTGATGTATTTATTCCCCACTCAACACCAGCTGCACCATTCCACTCATTTATTGATGTATTTATTCCCCACTCACCACCAGCTGCACCACTCCACTCATTTATTGATGTATTTATTCCCCACTCAACACCAGCTGCACCATTCCACTCATTTATTGATGTATTTATTCCCCACTCACCACCAGCTGCACCACTCCACTCATTTATTTCATGTATTTATTCCCCACTCACCACCAGCTGCACCACTCCACTCATTTATTGATGTATTTATTCCCCACTCACCACCAGCTGCACCACTCCACTCATTTATTGATGTATTTATTCCCCACTCAACACCAGCTGCACCATTCCACTCATTTATTGATGTATTTATTCCCCACTCACCACCAGCTGCACCACTCCACTCATTTATTGATGTATTTATTCCCCACTCAACACCAGCTGCACCATTCCACTCATTTATTGATGTATTTATTCCCCACTCACCACCAGCTGCACCACTCCACTCATTTATTTCATGTATTTATTCCCCACTCACCACCAGCTGCACCATTCCACTCATTTATTGATGTATTTATTCCCCACTCACCACCAGCTGCACCATTCCACTCATTTATTGATGTATTTATTCCCCACTCACCACCAGCTGCACCACTCCACTCATTTATTTCATGTATTTATTCCCCACTCACCACCAGCTGCACCATTCCACTCATTTATTGATGTATTTATTCCCCACTCACCACCAGCTGCACCATTCCACTCATTTATTGATGTATTTATTCCCCACTCACCACCAGCTGCACCACTCCACTCATTTATTTCATGTATTTATTCCCCACTCACCACCAGCTGCACCACTCCACTCATTTATTTATGTATTTATTCTCCACTCACCACCAGCTTCTTTTTTTTTTCTTTTTTTTTTGTATACAAGATCGAGGCTCGTGAAAGAGCGAACATTAATCACACAGAAAGACAAACCGACACATAAAACATATAACATCGGGAGCGGTAGACAAGATGGGGAGAGAGGGGGAAGGACACAAACACAACATTTGAGAGCAGGGACCGAGAGACATGGAGACATCGAGAGATCTGAGAGAGGGCGAGGGCTTTGGGGGGGGGGGGCAAGGGAAGGGGGCGGTGGGAGAGGTATAAAACATATGGACACTGCCAGGACTTCCAGGAAAGAAGTTGGAATTTCAAACAAGGTGGATCTGGGGTGAATTAGCGGGGGTAGAAAAGATCAAGGTTTTGGATGGGGGAAGATAAGAGATGGTGGTGAACAGCTGTTTTAAAGACCTGGAGGGAGGAGTGGGATTGAAGGGAGTGAGGGAGTTTGTTCCAGAGGCGGGAGAAAAGAGGAATGAAAGAGTGAAGGTGAGCAGAGAGCCGAGATTTCGGCAGTTTAACCATCAGAGGGTTGCTGGCAGATCTTGTGCGACCTGTAGGAATATTTGGGGGACAGAGCACAGAGAGAGCTGGGGGTGCAAGGCCGGAGAGGAGTCGGTAGAAGACAGAAAGACCACCTACCTGCCTGCGGTGAGTGAGTGAAAGGCCCTCAGAGATAGCTTCATCGCGGGAGATTCCAATAATTCTGAAAGCTTTGGTTTCAACAGCGTGAAGCCGAGCTAGGTGTGAGGCAGGAGCACCGGCCCATAGGGGAGAACAGTATTCCATTGAGCTGCGGATGAAAGCCTTGTATGTGGTGAGGAGCTCAGGTGTGCCGAGGAAGGACTTCGCACGATGGAGGATGCCCAGTCGGCGACTGGCTTTGGAGGCCAGCTTGGAAATGTGGTTTTCCCAAGAAAGATCATGGCAGATAGTGAGACCCAAAATCTTGAGCGACAGAACTTCTTGGAGAGGATTGTTGAGAAAGTAGATGGGAGGGTTGTCCAGTCGATCTTTTCGGAGAGACATAGTAAGAGTGTGAGATTTGTCAGGATTGAAAGACATGTTCCACTTGTTTGACCAGTCTGTGATTTTGTCCAGGTCTTCAGAGAGTGAGGAGGCAGCAGACTGCCGATCTGAGGGAAGAGGAATGGAGCGGCAGAGATGAGTCATTCCACTCATTTATTTATGTATTTCCAGCTGCACCACTCCACTCATTTATTTATGTATTTATTCCTCACTCACCACTAGCTGCACCACTTCACTCATTTATTTATGTATTTATTCCCCACTCAACACCAGCTGCACCACTCCACTCATTTATTTATGTATTTATTCCCCACTCACCACCAGCTGCACCACTCCACTCATTTATTTATGTATTTATTCTCCACTCACCACCAACTGCACCACTCCACTCATTTATTTATGTATTTATTCCCCACTCACCACCAGCTGCACCACTCCACTCATTTATTTATGTATTTATTCTCCACTCACCACCAACTGCACCACTCCACTCATTTATTTATGTATTTATTCCCCACTCACCACTAGCTGCACCACTCCACTCATTTATTTATGTATTTATTCCCCACTCAACACCAGCTGCACCACTCCACTCATTTATTGATGTATTTATTCCCCACTCACCACCAGCTGCACCACTCCACTCATTTATTGATGTATTTATTCTCCACTCACCACCAGCTGCACCACTCCACTCATTTACCCTTGATTTGTAGATGGCCTTTTTTGTCACCCACCCCTTTGACAAGGTCGCAGACGGGGACATTAAAACGAGCTCCATCCGACCGATCGATCATCCGCCCATCACTTTTGTGTACGGGATATTTAAAAAACCGTTCAAGATTTAACTTTGATATGGCAAATATCTATTCTTCATACAACCCAAAAGGCGGGGACCTTGATGAAAACTGGGACCTAAAGTATCGGCGTCTTTGTTTTTGGAGCAATGAGTTAACCTTTTGCTTTTCTTTGACAAAAGTTGCACTAAAAGTAGCTTTTAATGGGATAAAGTGAATGTGTATAATTGACAGGTGACGTGTGATAGTCTATTCGAACTTGTATCGGCAGTCTTGGTCACCAGGCAATGTTCAGCACGACAATAAGATTACACATCAAGAAGTCGTGTCCATATCATGTATGCAAAATGGCAG
Source organism: Myxine glutinosa (assembly GCF_964187855.1). Lineage (NCBI taxonomy): Eukaryota > Metazoa > Chordata > Myxini > Myxiniformes > Myxinidae > Myxine > Myxine glutinosa. The sequence goes on from NC_136266.1 coordinate 190,900,072, forward strand.
AATTTAACCCTTCCCTGTTAAATGCTCGATCATCCTCTGCTCTATCACCCTTTTTATTTTTGTTTTCCCAATTTATCACCTGCCTCCCACCTACCCCTTCATTCTCATGCTGTATCTGCAATCAGTACAGAATATTGACATTGGGTGTGGAAGGTTGTGTGTGGCAGCTCAGATGTATATAAAGTCAAGTAATTCACATTTGTAGGGAAAAGTTCAGCTTTGTAAAGATGTAAACCACAGTTTAGAGGCCATTTTTCCCCGCAAAGCGGGGGTTGGCCTTTTTGGGGACCGTGGTTGTTGTTGTTTTTTGGTCCCCTTTTTGAAGCAATGTTTTACGGCCGGATGCCCTTCCTGACGCCAACCCTTTTTGTCGCCTTTTTACGACAAGCAGGGAATTACCAGTGAACTGGTACTCAATTAGCCGACCTCGGAAGGATGACGGGCTGAGTCAACCCCCCTGGCGTTAATTCAGCGATCGACCGGGATTCGAACCCAGGATCCTTGGAATCCTAAGCCGGCACCCTAGCCGCTAGCCCAACACCAGGGCAGCTTTGTAAAGATATGATGGCTTAAAATTTAAACCCAGCTCTGCCACAGGATATTATTCTGTATCGGTATCAATTCAATTTGGGTATCAATTTGGTCCCAGTTTTGGGTATGATTATCAATGTGGAAGGTGGGCGGACAATTTGCATGTTTATATCTATCAGGTAGCACTTTGTACCCTCTTTTTAAAAGGTCAAGAATGAACATTAACACGTGACCATATTAAAACTAAAAGGGAGCAGTTGTACAAAATTCCATAAGAACTGATTGTTAGCCCATCCGCCCACGCAGCGCGAGACCGACATGGGGTTTTTCAATCGCTTCCGTTTGTCTGTCTGGGGCATAACTGCTTTACCATTTGAGCTTTTGTTGTCAAATTTTCAACAGACCATTATGATGTGGATATGAAAAAGACAAATTAATAACTAGAACTGCGTGCAGTGACGGGATTCCAGGCAAAATGGCCACCATACTACGTGACTGATGACGTCATTATTTTCAATAAATGTTCACCATGGGTATTCAATCGTATCTGTAAATTTTGGTTTGCATCGGTTTAGTGGTTCTGGAGATATGGGTTTTCAAATATTTTACCTTAAATCCAAGATGGCCAAACCCTGTGACCGATGACGTTTTTTTCACAAACTTTTATTCACATGGCTAGGTGATCATATTTGTAAAATTTCGCGTTCATCCGTTCAGCGGTTCCGGAGAAGATTTTTAAAGTTGATGATGTCATAGGCAATGGCAGCCAAAGTAAGTCAGAATTGAAAAAACAAAATTTGTGAATCACTAACTTACATTGGCATCTATTAATGAGTTAAAGTTTCGTAGAGCGAGCGATAACGATTTTGTCGGGATTGTCTCCACAAAATGTGAGAATAATAATAATCCTTCCAAGAACAATAGGCTTCCAGTGGGAACCTAACTGGAATCCTAATAATCCTTACAAGAACAATAGGCTTCCAGTGGGAACCTCACTGGAATCCTAATAATCCTTACAAGAACAATAGGCTTCCAGTGGGAACCTCACTGGAATCCTAATAATCCTTCCAAGAACAATAGGCTTCCAGTGGGAACCTCACTGGAATCCTAATAATCCTTCCAAGAACAATAGGCTTCCAGTGGGAACCTCACTGGAATCCTAATAATCCTTACAAGAACAATAGGCTTCCAGTGGGAACCTCACTGGAATCCTAATAATCCTTCAAAGAACAATAGGCTTCCAGTGGGAACCTCACTGGAATCCTAATAATCCTTCAAAGAACAATAGGCTTCCAGTGGGAACCTGACTGGAATCCTAATAATCCTTACAAGAACAATAGGCTTCCAGTGGGAACCTCACTGGAATCCTAATAATCCTTCCAAGAACAATAGGCTTCCAGTGGGAACCTAACTGGAATCCTAATAATCCTTACAAGAACAATTGGCTTCCAGTGGGAACCTCACTGGAATCCTAATAATCCTTACAAGAACAATAGGCTTCCAGTGGGAACCTCACTGGAATCCTAATAATCCTTCCAAGAACAATAGGCTTCCAGTGGGAACCTGACTGGAATCCTAATAATCCTTACAAGAACAATAGGCTTCCAGTGGGAACCTGACTGGAATCCTAATAATCCTTACAAGAACAATAGGCTTTCACTTGGAACCTCACTGGAATCCTAATAATCCTTCCAAGAACAATAGGCTTTCACTTGGAACCTCACTGGAATCCTAATAATCCTTCCAAGAACAATAGGCTTTCACTTGGAACCTCACTGGAATCCTAATAATCCTTACAAGAACAATAGGCTTTCACTTGGAACCTCACTGGAATCCTAATAATCCTTCCAAGAACAATAGGCTTCCAGTGGGAACCTGACTGGAATCCTAATAATCCTTTCAAGAACAATAGGCTTTCACTTGGAACCTCACTGGAATCCTAATAATCCTTACAAGAACAATAGGCTTCCAGTGGGAACCTGACTGGAATCCTAATAATCCTTCCAAGAACAATAGGCTTTCACTTGGAACCTCACTGGAATCCTAATAATCCTTCCAAGAACAATAGGCTTTCACTTGGAACCTCACTGGAATCCTAATAATGGCAAAATGTAAAAGTCATCGTAAGTATTGTACTAATAGCCCTTACTCGTCCATCTGCCCCCGCGCAGCACAAGACGGCCTGCTTTTGTAATCTCCTCCGTGTTTCTTTATTTTGTCCGCTTGCATTTTGAGATGCGTTTTGTTTACCATCTGAGCTTTTGTCATCAAATTTTCAACAAACTTTTGTTTTGAGAATATGGTGAACAGCAATTGTTAAATTTTACATAATTATTTCGGTTTTTTGTTTTTTTTTTCATCAACTTTTAGTTTGAGCACAAAGAGGATGCGGACGGGCTTTGAATTTTGGGATGCTTTCTAGTTTTGTATGTTTTGCTTCCCGAAAAATGAGGATGGACAAAAATAATTTTCCTTGTTCTGTCTCTGGTGAGATTTTCCTTGTTCTGTCTCTTGTTCTGTCTCTGGTTCTTGAGATGAACAAGTTGTATATTTGTAACTGGGTAGGCCAAAGGGATCAGGCAGACGAGAGAAGAAAGCATGGAGATGATGGTGCTTGGAGATTAGACTATTCGATCCGGTATCTAGATTCACTTTTGTGCAGTAAGGATTTTAAACGACGTTGTGTTGTCTTTGAGGGTATGGAGTGGTTGTTGTTGTGGAAAAGGTGCATGGCCTAGTGTCGGGCCAGTGTCGGAGGGCAAAAGTCATACATACAGGAGCTTTGGAGATAGGTGAAGTTTGCAGTGGATGATGATGATTATTATTATTATTATTATTATTATTATTATTATTGTTATTATGAATCAAAAATATTATTATTATTGTTATTATTAATATAATAGTATTAATTAAAAAATTATTATTATTATTATGAGTAAATTATTATTGATTATTATGATTAATAAAAAATAGTCATTATTATTATTATTATTAATATAATAGTATTAATTAAAAAAATGATTATTATTATTATTATGAGTAAATTATTATTGATTATTATGATTAATAAAAAATAATGTCATTGTCATTATTATTATTATTAATATAATATTATTAATTTAAAAAATGATTTATTATTATTATTATGCGTAAATTATTATGATTAATAAAAAGTAATATTATTATTATTAATATAATAGTATTAATAAATAAAAAATATTATTATTATTATGAGTAAATTATTATTGATTATTATGATTAATAAAAAATAATGTCATTATTATTATTATTAATATAATATTATTAATAAAAAATGATTATTATTATGAGTACATTATTATTGATTATTATGATGAATAAAAAATATCATTATTATTATTATTATTAATATAATATTATTAATAAAAAAATGATTATTATTATTATTGCGACGTTTTGTGCACTAGGAACTCGACTTGTTCCTGCTGACTTCCTGATCCCCGTGCAAACCCATCACCCAATCCATGGTGGAAAACACCACCAGGTAACCTTGCTTATTCATTTCCACTGACACATTTATTCTGCTTCCTTAACCCCAAGGTACATTGTAAATTGATTTGTGATTTTATTATAAAACCCTCAAAGCATAATTTTCCACTGTAAATGTGTAACTGTTCTATGTAAAGATCCCATGGCGTCCTTCATGACGAGTATCGTCCAGCTGCCAATTGGGGATGTCAGGCCAAAGTGTGTTTGTCTCAGTTTTGTTTGATTGTTGAATCCCATACTTTAGCAGCTCCAGGTCAAATCGGCCATTTGCCGCCTTGGCAACATTGAGGAAACGTTTATATGAGCAATTTTACGAGATGGCCGTCCAAACGGAAATCTCCTCCTTTGGCACAGGTGACTCCATATTTAATGGTTGGATATTGTGTCATAATAATTATCTTAGTTGAAAATGATACCTAATTGTCATATTGGAACCAGTGCCTCCTTCTGTGATTGTAAAAATATTTTATAATATCAACATTCAGACAAAATTTCAGGTTGTAGAAACCATCGATGTGCTCGGAAACACGAGACAAGAATCGAATAGATCCTTCCCATGTCCTTTTTCTGAAGACTGCTCAGGGTAAGGTGTTCTATGAACTCTCTAGTTACCTCCACCACCAAAGGTGGATGGACGTTATGTTTTCACCCCTGTCTGTCTGTTTGTCCATTTGTCTGTGCACAAAATATCTCAAAGTTGTGGACGGATTCGGACGAAACTTGTTGGACAGGTTGTGTGTGTGACAAGAATGGGTTCAAGTGAATATCTGGATCCGGATCCGACTAGTGGAATTTTTAAAGTGATTCTTCACCATTGAGTGATATGGCCAATCAGGCGGAAGTGCGCTCTCTACTGAGTGCCATTCTAGTTACCCTGCGCTCGCAAAGCGAAAATCTGAGTTAAGCATTCGGTTGCGTACGTGTGCCGTATGTGTGCCGTGTGCCGTATGTGTGCAGTGTCATTTTCTTGGCAACTGTTGGTCCGATTGACACGAAATTTTACCATAGAAGCGTGTCCGCCTGTATAATTTTCTTATTCATAATTATGACGCCATGGGTCACGTGGTACAGATGCCATCTTGGAATAATCGAAAAAAGTTGCACCTCTATATCTCCGAAACCGCTCCATGGAAAAAATTGAAACATAGCTCATTGTCAAGTACTCCCCTTGGGGAATAAGATATGTTATTGATGATGTCATCTGTGCTTTCGTTATGACGTCATAATTCGACAAGTACAACACTTTTTTTTTTTTTTTTTGTATACAAGATCGCGGCTCGTGAAAGAGCTAACATTAATCACACAAAAAGTCAAACCGACACATAAAACACAAAAAATAAGGGGAGCGGTCGACAAGATGGGGAGAGAGGGGGAAGAACACAAACACAACATTTGAGAGCAGGGACATCGGGAGAAATGTTTTCGGGGGAGTGCTTGGGGGGAGGTGGGAGAGGTATAAAATATGAACACTGCAAGGACTTCCAGGAAAGAAGTTGGAATTTCAAAAAAAAAGTGTATCTGGGGTGAATTCGCGGGGCTAGAAAAGATCAAGGTTTTGGATGGGGGAAGATAAGAGATGGTGGTGAACAGCTGTTTTAAAGACCTGGAGGGAGGAGTGGGATCGAAGGGAGTGGGGGAGTTTGTTCCAGAGGTGGGAAAAAGGAGAATAAAATGTGAAGGTGAGCAGAGAGCCTTGATTTTGGCAGTTTAACCATAAGAGGGTTGCTGGTAGATCTTGTGCGACCTGGAGGAATATTTGGGGGACAGAGCCCAGAGAGAGCTGGAGGAGCAAGGCCGGAGAGGAGTCGGTAGAAGACAGAAAGACCACCAACCTGCCTGCGGTGAGTGAGTGAAAGGCCCTCGGAGTTAACTTCATCGCAGGAGATTCCAATGATTCTGAAAGCTTTGGTTTCAACAGCGTTAAGTCGAGCTCGGTGTGAGGCAGGAGCACCGGCCCAGAGGGGGGGAACAGTATTCCATTGAGCAATGGAATTCACCATTTTCCCTTCATTTCACCATTTTCCATTTTCCAATTCACCTTCACCATTCTCACACCACTTCCCTTCCATCTCGTCTCCTGCACAGAACATATGTCCACTCTTCTTCTGGCCAATGCTTCCACCACTTCTCCTGATCTCCCTGTCATTGTCCCTCCATTCCATGTCCCAAACCTCAGAAACCGATCTCCACGTCGGGCATCAGACGTTTCGTCTTCATAAATGGAGTGGTTTCCACCCTTGCTTCGATCGGGTTCCCCACCTTGATTTTTGACGAGAGGGAGTGGGGTCCCTCACGGGGTACCTCGGGCTGTACCCTGCCTATATGTAGTTGTAGTTGTCATGGTTCCATTTTTGAGGCAATGTTTTATGGCTGGATACCCTTCCTGACGCCAACCCTTTTAGTCGCCTCTGACGACACGCAGGGATAAGGTGTACCTATTCTAAACCAGGTTACACACTGGGTCCTGTTCCATGTTCTCAGTTATCCTGTCCTATGTCCTCATTTATCCTGTTTCATGTTCTCCAGTTATCCTGTTTCATGTTCTCCAGTTATCCTGTTTCATGTTCTCCAGTTATCCTGTTCCATGTTTTCCAGTTATCCTGTTTCATGTTCTCCAGTTATCCTGTTTCATGTTCTCCAGTTATCCTGTTTCATGTTCTCCAGTTATCCTGTTTCATGTTCTCCAGTTATCCTGTTTCATGTTCTCCAGTTATCCTGTTTCATGTTCTCCAGTTATCCTGCTCCATGTTCTCCAGTTATCCTGTTCCATGTTCTCCAGTTATCCTGTTCCATGTTCTCCAGTTATCCTGTTCCATGTTCTCCAGTTATCCTGTTCCATGTTCTCCAGTTATCCTGTTCCATGTTCTCAGTTATCCTGTTCCATGTTATCCTGTTTCATGTTCTCCAGTTATCCTGTTTCATGTTCTCCAGTTATCCTGTTTCATGTTCTCCAGTTATCCTGTTCCATGTTCTCAGTTATCCTGTTCCATGTTCTCCAGTTATCCTGTTTCATGTTCTCCAGTTATCCTGTTCCATGTTCTCCAGTTATCCTGTTTCATGTTATCCAGTTATCCTGTTTCATGTTCTCCAGTTATCCTGTTTCATGTTCTCCAGTTATCCTGTTTCATGTTCTCCAGTTATCCTGCTCCATGTTATCCTGCTCCATGTTATCCTGTTCCATGTTCTCCAGTTATCCTGTTCCATGTTCTCCAGTTATCCTGTTCCATGTTCTCCAGTTATCCTGTTCCATGTTCTCCAGTTATCCTGTTCCATGTTCTCCAGTTATCCGGTTCCATGTTCTCCAGTTATCCTGTTCCATGTTCTCAGTTATCCTGTTCCATGTTCTCAGTTATCCTGTTCCATGTTCTCCAGTTATCCTGTCATGTTCTCCAGTTATCCTGTTTCATGTTCTCCAGTTATCCTGTTTCATGTTCTCAGTTATCCTGTTCCATGTTCTCCAGTTATCCTGTTCCATGTTCTCCAGTTATCCTGTTCCATGTTCTCCAGTTATCCTGTTCCATGTTCTCAGTTATCCTGTTCCATGTTCTCAGTTATCCTGTTCCATGTTCTCCAGTTATCCTGTCTCATGTTCTCCAGTTATCCTGTCTCATGTTCTCCAGTTATCCTGTTTCATGTTCTCCAGTTATCCTGTTTCATGTTCTCCAGTTATCCTGTTTCATGTTCTCCAGTTATCCTGTTCCATGTTCTCCAGGTATCCTGTTTCATGTTCTCCAGTTATCCTGTTCCATGTTCTCAGTTATCCTGTTCCATGTTCTCCAGTTATCCTGTTTCATGTTCTCCAGTTATCCTGTTTCATGTTCTCCAGTTATCCTGTTTCATGTTCTCCAGTTATCCTGTTTCATGTTCTCCAGTTATCCTGTTCCATGTTCTCCAGTTATCCTGTTTCATGTTCTCCAGTTATCCTGTTTCATGTTCTCCAGTTATCCTGTTCTCAGTTATCCTGTTCCATGTTCTCCAGTTATCCTGTTTCATGTTCTCCAGTTATCCTGTTCCATGTTCTCCAGTTATCCTGTTCTATGTTCTCCAGTTATCCTGTTTCATGTTCTCCAGTTATCCTGTTCCATGTTCTCCAGGTATCCTGTTTCATGTTCTCCAGTTATCCTGTTCCATGTTCTCAGTTATCCTGTTCCATGTTCTCCAGTTATCCTGTTTCATGTTCTCCAGTTATCCTGTTTCATGTTCTCCAGTTATCCTGTTCCATGTTCTCAGTTATCCTGTTCCATGTTCTCCAGTTATCCTGTTTCATGTTCTCCAGTTATCCTGTTTCATGTTCTCCAGTTATCCTGTTTCATGTTCTCCAGTTATCCTGTTCCATGTTCTCAGTTATCCTGTTCCATGTTCTCAGTTATCCTGTTCTATGTTCTCAGTTATCCTGTTCCATGTTCTCAGTTATCCTGTTTCATGTTCTCAGTTATCCTGTTCCATGTTCTCAGTTATCCTGTTCCATGTTTTCCAGTTATCCTGTTCTATGTTCTCCAGTTATCCTGTTCCATGTTCTCCAGTTATCCTGTTTCATGTTCTCCAGTTATCCTGTTCCATGTTCTCCAGTTATCCTGTTTCATGTTCTCCAGTTATCCTGTTTCATGTTCTCCAGTTATCCTGTTCCATGTTCTCAGTTATCCTGTTCCATGTTCTCAGTTATCCTGTTCCATGTTCTCAGTTATCCTGTTCCATGTTCTCAGTTATCCTGTTCCATGTTCTCAGTTATCCTGTTCCATGTTTTCCAGTTATCCTGTTCTATGTTCTCCAGTTATCCTGTTCCATGTTCTCCAGTTATCCTGTTCCATGTTCTCCAGTTATCCTGTTCCATGTTCTCCAGTTATCCTGTTCCATGTTCTCCAGTTATCCTGTTTCATGTTCTCCAGTTATCCTGTTTCATGTTCTCCAGTTATCCTGTTTCATGTTCTCCAGTTATCCTGTTTCATGTTCTCCAGTTATCCTGTTTCATGTTCTCCAGTTATCCTGTTTCATGTTCTCCAGTTATCCTGTTTCATGTTCTCCAGTTATCCTGTTCCATGTTCTCCAGTTATCCTGTTTCATGTTCTCCAGTTATCCTGTTTCATGTTCTCCAGTTATCCTGTTCCATGTTCTCAGTTATCCTGTTCCATGTTCTCAGTTATCCTGTTCCATGTTCTCAGTTATCCTGTTCCATGTTCTCAGTTATCCTGTTCCATGTTCTCAGTTATCCTGTTCCATGTTTTCCAGTTATCCTGTTCTATGTTCTCCAGTTATCCTGTTCCATGTTCTCCAGTTATCCTGTTTCATGTTCTCCAGTTATCCTGTTCCATGTTCTCCAGTTATCCTGTTTCATGTTCTCCAGTTATCCTGTTTCATGTTCTCCAGTTATCCTGTTCCATGTTCTCAGTTATCCTGTTCCATGTTCTCAGTTATCCTGTTCCATGTTCTCAGTTATCCTGTTCCATGTTCTCAGTTATCCTGTTCCATGTTCTCAGTTATCCTGTTCCATGTTTTCCAGTTATCCTGTTCTATGTTCTCCAGTTATCCTGTTCCATGTTCTCCAGTTATCCTGTTCCATGTTCTCCAGTTATCCTGTTCCATGTTCTCAGTTATCCTGTTCCATGTTCTCAGTTATCCTGTTCCATGTTCTCAGTTATCCTGTTCCATGTTCTCAGTTATCCTGTTCCATGTTCTCAGTTATCCTGTTCCATGTTTTCCAGTTATCCTGTTCTATGTTCTCCAGTTATCCTGTTCCATGTTCTCCAGTTATCCTGTTTCATGTTCTCCAGTTATCCTGTTCCATGTTCTCCAGTTATCCTGTTTCATGTTCTCCAGTTATCCTGTTTCATGTTCTCCAGTTATCCTGTTTCATGTTCTCCAGTTATCCTGTTCCATGTTCTCAGTTATCCTGTTCCATGTTCTCAGTTATCCTGTTCCATGTTCTCAGTTATCCTGTTCCATGTTCTCAGTTATCCTGTTCCATGTTTTCCAGTTATCATGTTCTCCAGTTATCCTGTTCCATGTTCTCCAGTTATCCTGTTTCATGTTCTCCAGTTATCCTGTTCCATGTTCTCCAGTTATCCTGTTCCATGTTCTCCAGTTATCCTGTTCCATGTTCTCCAGTTATCCTGTTCCATGTTCTCCAGTTATCCTGTTTCATGTTCTCCAGTTATCCTGTTCTATGTTCTCCAGTTATCCTGTTCCATGTTCTCCAGTTATCCTGTTCCATGTTTTCCAGTTATCCTGTTCCATGTTCTCCAGTTATCCTGTTCCATGTTCTCCAGTTATCCTGTTCCATGTTCTCCAGTTATCCTGTTTCATGTTCTCCAGTTATCCTGTTCCATGTTCTCCAGTTATCCTGTTCCATGTTCTCCAGTTATCCTGTTTCATGTTCTCCAGTTATCCTGTTTCATGTTCTCCAGTTATCCTGTTTCATGTTCTCCAGTTATCCTGTTCCATGTTCTCCAGTTATCCTGTTTCATGTTCTCCAGTTATCCTGTTCCATGTTCTCCAGTTATCCTGTTCCATGTTCTCCAGTTATCCTGTTTCATGTTCTCCAGTTATCCTGTTCCATGTTCTCAGTTATCCTGTTCCATGTTCTCAGTTATCCTGTTCCATGTTCTCAGTTATCCTGTTCCATGTTCTCAGTTATCCTGTTCCATGTTTTCCAGTTATCCTGTTCTATGTTCTCCAGTTATCCTGTTCCATGTTCTCCAGTTATCCTGTTCCATGTTCTCCAGTTATCCTGTTCCATGTTCTCAGTTATCCTGTTTCATGTTCTCCAGTTATCCTGTTCCATGTTCTCCAGTTATCCTGTTCCATGTTCTCCAGTTATCCTGTTTCATGTTCTCCAGTTATCCTGTTCCATGTTCTCCAGTTATCCTGTTCTATGTTCTCCAGTTATCCTGTTCCATGTTCTCCAGTTATCCTGTTTCATGTTCTCCAGTTATCCTGTTCCATGTTTTGTGAATGCCGTGGGATTGATATTTGTTTTACTGAAAGAACAACAACAGTGCAGCTGAATATGAAGAACAATGAGTATCTTCTGCTTTGTCATAATTAAGAGGTTCATGGAAAAGTTATGCAGCATTATTGAGCATTGATTGGATGTTGCTCAGATATTTAAAACTTACAACGTTATTGTTTTTTGCCCCCATTTATAACAAGATTGTTGACTTACTAACAAAAATAAATATATTAATTGTTTACCGTACAGTTTCCAAATTTCCTAATTGTTTCCCCTGGACATGACGAAGCAAAGTAAACAACAATAAAACCTTGTCGAGATGGTAAAGCTTTAGTCCATCTTCTGCTGGGCGACGGTAGTGGGCGACCTATCGCCGGCACCCTGGCCAAATTCCAAATTCCTGCCATGAATCCCTGTGTCGGAATAGCGACCCGTCCAGGATTGTATCGCCAGCCAAACAATTACTTTAGCAGAACAAGATAGGAATGGACCATCATATGATAGGAACATGACAAGATAGGAATGGACCATCATATGATAGGAACATGACAAGATAGGAATGGACCATCATATGATAGGAACATGACAAGATAGGAATGGACCATCATATGATAGGAATGGACCATCATATGATAGGAACATGACAAGATAGGAATGGACCATGATATGATCGGGAACATGACAAGATGGGAATGGCTCGGACAAGATAGGAATGGCACGGACAAGATAGGAATGGCACGGACAAGATAGGAATGGCACGGACAAGATGGGAATGGCACGGACAAGATAGGAATGGCACGGACAAGATAGGAATGGCACGGACAAGATAGGAATGGCACGGACAAGATAGGAATGGCACGGACAAGATAGGAATGGCAAGGACAAGATAGGGAACATGACAAGATAGGAATGGACCATGATATGATAGGGAACATGACAGGATAGGAATGGACTATGAACAAGACAGGGAACATGACAAGATAGGAATGGACCATGATATGATAGGGAACATGACAAGATAGGAATGGACCATGATATGATTTGGAACATGACAAGATAGGAATGGACCATGATATGATAGGGAACATGACAAGATAGGAATGGACCATGATATGACAGGGAACATGACAAAATAGGAATGGACCATAATATGATAGGGAACATGACAAGATAGGAATGGACCATGATATGATGGGGAACATGACAAGATAGGAATGGACCATGATATGATGGGGAACATGACAAGATAGGAATGGGCCATGATAGGGAACATGACAAGATAGGAATGGACCATGATATGACAGGAAACGTGACAAGATAGGAATGGACCATGATAAGATAGGGAACATGACAAGATAGGAATGGCACGGACAAGATGGGACTGGCACGGACAAGATATGAATGGCACGGACGGGATGGGAATGGCACGGACGAGATGGGAATGGCACGGACGAGATGGGAATGGCACGGACGAGATGGGAATGGCACGGACGAGATGGGAATGGCACGGACGAGATGGGAATGGCACGGACGAGATGGGAATGGCACGGACGAGATAGGAATGGCACGGACGAGATAGGAATGGCACGGACGAGAAAGGAATGGCGCGGACGAGATAGGAATGGCGCGGACGAGATAGGAATGGCGCGGACGAGATAGGAATGGCGCGAACGAGATAGGAATGGCGCGGACGAGATAGGAATGGCGCGGACGACATAGGAATGGCGCGGACGACATAGGAATGGCGCGGACGACATGGGAATGGCGCGGACGAGATAGGAATGGCGCGGACGAGATAGGAATGGCGCGGACGAGATAGGAATGGCGCGGACGAGATAGGAATGGCGCGGACGAGATAGGAATGGCGCGGACGAGATAGGAATGGCGCGGACAAGATAGGGAACATGACAAGATAGGAATGGACCATGATATGATAGGGAACATGACAGGATAGGAATGGACTATGAACAAGACAGGGAACATGACAAGATAGGAATGGACCATGATATGATAGGGAACATGACAAGATAGGAATGGACCATGATATGATAGGGAACATGACAAGATAGGAATGGACCATGATAGGGAACATGACAAGATAGGAATGGACCATGATAGGGAACATGACAAGATAGGAATGGACCATGATATGACAGGAAACATGACAAGATATGAATGGACCATGATATGATAGGAAACGTGACAAGATAGGAATGGACCATGATATGATATGATAGGAAACGTGACAAGTTAGGAATGGACCATGATATGATATGATAGGAAACGTGACAAGTTAGGAATGGACCATGATATGATAGGAAACGTGACAAGATAGGAATGGACCATGATATGATAGGAAACGTGATAAGATAGGGATGGACCAGGAACAAGATAGGGAACATGACAAGATAGGAATGGCACGGACGAGATGGGACTGGCACGGACGAGATAGGAATGGCACGGACGAGATATGAATGGCACGGACGAGATGGGAATGGCACGGACGAGATGGGAATGGCACGGACGAGATGGGAATGGCACGGACGAGATGGGAATGGCACGGACGAGATGGGAATGGCACGGACGAGATGGGAATGGCACGGACGAGATGGGAATGGCACGGACGAGATGGGAATGGCACGGACGAGATGGGAATGGCACGGACGAGATGGGAATGGCACGGACGAGATGGGAATGGCGCGGACGAGATGGGAATGGCGCGGACGAGATGGGAATGGCGCGGACGAGATAGGAATGGCGCGGACGAGATAGGAATGGCGCGGACGAGATAGGAATGGCGCGGACGAGATAGGAATGGCGCGGACGAGATAGGAATGGCGCGGACGAGATAGGAATGGCGCGGACGAGATAGGAATGGCGCGGACGAGATAGGAATGGCGCGGACGAGATAGGAATGGCGCGGACAAGATAGGAATGGCACGGACAAGATAGGAAACATGACAAGATAGGAATGGACCATGATATGATAGGAAACGTGACAAGATAGGAAACATGACAAGATAGGAATGGACCATGATATGATAGGAAACGTGACAAGATAGGAATGGACCAGGAACAAGATAGGGAACATGACAAGATAGGAATGGCACGGACGAGATGGGAATGGCACGGACGAGATGGGAATGGCACGGACGAGATGGGAATGGCACGGACGAGATGGGAATGGCACGGACGAGATGGGAATGGCACGGACGAGATGGGAATGGCACGGACGAGATGGGAATGGCACGGACGAGATGGGAATGGCACGGACGAGATGGGAATGGCACGGACGAGATGGGAATGGCACGGACGAGATGGGAATGGCGCGGACGAGATGGGAATGGCGCGGACGAGATGGGAATGGCGCGGACTAGATGGGAATGGCGCGGACGAGATGGGAATGGCGCGGACGAGATGGGAATGGCGCGGACGAGATGGGAATGGCGCGGACGAGATGGGAATGGCGCGGACGAGATGGGAATGGCGCGGACGAGATGGGAATGGCGCGGACGAGACGGGAATGGCGCGGACGAGACGGGAATGGCGCGGACGAGACGGGAATGGCGCGGACGAGACGGGAATGGCGCGGACGAGATGGGAATGGCGCGGACGAGATGGGAATGGCGCGGACGAGATGGGAATGGCGCGGACGAGATGGGAATGGTGCGGACGAGATGGGAATGGCGCGGACAAGATAGGAATGGCGCGGACAAGATAGGAATGGCGCGGACAAGATAGGAATGGCGCGGACAAGATAGGAATGGCACGGACAAGATAGGAATGGCACGGACAAGATAGGAATGGCACGGACAAGATAGGAATGGCACGGACAAGATCGGAATGGACCATGTTGTCTCCAGGTTGGCAAGCTGACCTTGTTGTGCACCTGGTATGTTGCGGATCCCTTTTTGCGGATTTTCCAGGTTGATTGAGGTGCTTGTCGAGTCATGTTGGTGCTTATTTCATCACTGGATAGAAAGGTAAAGGTTTGGGCTTCAATTAAATGAATCATCATTTCAGGTGCAGCCTATGGCTGCCAGTGTGCATCATTAGTGGGCAGTGTGGCGGTGCTGCTGATGCAGTGCCCCCAGCTGGTTATGGCAGGAATTAGTAGTTTGTTCATGGTGCCGATGAATACTCGCCTACTCTTCACGAACGACGTCACGGTACCTTTAATGTCCACAGACTCATGGCGGCAGATGAAATGTCCAGTTTTAACGTCCATCTGAGGGATTGATAAATGGCCCTGCCTGTAAATACCAGGTGACAGTTTATATGTGAGTCGGGATTCAAACCCAGGCTAGCCAGCTTAAAGCACGTGTGCAACCTGTCGGCCATCCTGCAAACCCAATTACATGAATGATATTACATGAGTTGTTTTTTTAAATCAAGGCTGATAAAGGGCCTTGTTCATAAATTGCAGGAAAAATGAAGATGTTTTGCTCGTGCATATTGCAGGATGTGTTTGTGCACCTTGGGACGGTGTGTGAGAGGTGTTAGGAGTGCTGTGCATTTAAAACCTCTGCACACGATAGTGTTTAACATTTGAAAATCACAAGTCCACGAGTACAGAAACACAACTTCAATAGTCACCGTAACCCTGAAACTGATGGACTGGTTTTTTAAATATCTTTGTGATCGGTCTCGATGGTCTCAATCTGCTCTGTGGAGCCGAGGAATGGAGGATGTGATTCTGAGCTGCCCCTGAGAGCTTGAACTCGATTGCATTTGTGCACGAAATCCCAGCAACCTGCAGTGAGGCATAATTGCAAATGTTGCATTCCCATTTCTCTATGTCCTCTTACCCTCCTCAGATCTTGATGGCTAACTTCCTGGCACAATTCCCATTTCTCTATTTCCTCTTTTCCTCCTCAGATCTTGATGGCTAACTTCCTGGCACAATTCCCATTTCTCTATGTCCTCTTACCCTCCTCAGATCTTGATGGCTAACTTCCTGGCACAATTCCCATTTCTCTATTTCCTCTTTCCCTCCTCAGATCTTGATGGCTAACTTCCTGGCACAATTCCCATTTCTCTATGTCCTCTTACCCTCCTCAGATCTTGATGGCTAACTTCCTGGCACAATTCCCATTTCTCTATTTCCTCTTTCCCTCCTCAGATCTTGATGGCTAACTTCCTGGCACAATTCCCATTTCTCTATTTCCTCTTTCCCTCCTCAGATCTTGATGGCTAACTTCCTGGCACAATTCCCATTTCTCTATGTCCTCTTACCCTCCTCAGATCTTGATGGCTAACTTCCTGGCACAATTCCCATTTCTCTATTTCCTCTTTCCCTCCTCAGATCTTGATGGCTAACTTCCTGGCACAATTCCCATTTCTCTATGTCCTCTTACCCTCCTCAGATCTTGATGGCTAACTTCCTGGCACAATTCCCATTTCTCTATTTCCTCTTTCCCTCCTCAGATCTTGATGGCTAACTTCCTGGCACAATTCCCATTTCTCTATGTCCTCTTTCCCTCCTCAGATCTTGATGGCTAACTTCCTGGCACAATTCCCATTTCTCTATGTCCTCTTACCCTCCTCAGATCTTGATGGCTAACTTCCTGGCACAATTCCCATTTCTCTATGTCCTCTTTTCCTCCTCAGATCTTGATGGCTAACTTCCTGGCACAATTCCCATTTCTCTATGTCCTCTTACCCTCCTCAGATCTTGATGGCTAACTTCCTGGCACAATTCCCATTTCTCTATTTCCTCTTTTCCTCCTCAGATCTTGATGGCTAACTTCCTGGCACAATTCCCATTTCTCTATGTCCTCTTTCCCTCCTCAGATCTTGATGGCTAACTTCCTGGCAGAATTCCCATTTCTCTATGTCCTCTTACCCTCCTCAGATCTTGATGGCTAACTTCCTGGCAGAATTCCCATTTCTCTATGTCCTCTTACCCTCCTCAGATCTTGATGGCTAACTTCCTGGCAGAATTCCCATTTCTCTATGTCCTCTTACCCTCCTCAGATCTTGATGGCTAACTTCCTGGCACAATTCCCATTTCTCTATGTCCTCTTACCCTCCTCAGATCTTGATGGCTAACTTCCTGGCACAATTCCCATTTCTCTATGTCCTCTTACCCTCCTCAGATCTTGATGGCTAACTTCCTGGCACAATTCCCATTTCTCTATGTCCTCTTTCCCTCCTCAGATCTTGATGGCTAACTTCCTGGCAGAATTCCCATTTCTCTATGTCCTCTTACCCTCCTCAGATCTTGATGGCTAACTTCCTGGCAGAATTCCCATTTCTCTATGTCCTCTTACCCTCCTCAGATCTTGATGGCTAACTTCCTGGCAGAATTCCCATTTCTCTATGTCCTCTTACCCTCCTCAGATCTTGATGGCTAACTTCCTGGCAGAATTCCCATTTCTCTATGTCCTCTTACCCTCCTCAGATCTTGATGGCTAACTTCCTGGCAGAATTCCCATTTCTCTATGTCCTCTTACCCTCCTCAGATCTTGATGGCTAACTTCCTGGCACAATTCCCATTTCTCTATGTCCTCTTACCCTCCTCAGATCTTGATGGCTAACTTCCTGGCACAATTCCCATTTCTCTATGTCCTCTTACCCTCCTCAGATCTTGATGGCTAACTTCCTGGCACAATTCCCATTTCTCTATGTCCTCTTTCCCTCCTCAGATCTTGATGGCTAACTTCCTGGCAGAATTCCCATTTCTCTATGTCCTCTTACCCTCCTCAGATCTTGATGGCTAACTTCCTGGCAGAATTCCCATTTCTCTATGTCCTCTTACCCTCCTCAGATCTTGATGGCTAACTTCCTGGCAGAATTCCCATTTCTCTATGTCCTCTTACCCTCCTCAGATCTTGATGGCTAACTTCCTGGCACAATTCCCATTTCTCTATGTCCTCTTTCCCTCCTCAGATCTTGAACGCTAACTTCCTGGCACAATTCCCATTTCTCTATGTCCTCTTACCCTCCTCAGATCTTGATGGCTAACTTCCTGGCACAATTCCCATTTCTCTATTTCCTCTTTCCCTCCTCAGATCTTGATGGCTAACTTCCTGGCACAATTCCCATTTCTCTATGTCCTCTTACCCTCCTCAGATCTTGATGGCTAACTTCCTGGCACAATTCCCATTTCTCTATTTCCTCTTTCCCTCCTCAGATCTTGATGGCTAACTTCCTGGCACAATTCCCATTTCTCTATGTCCTCTTACCCTCCTCAGATCTTGATGGCTAACTTCCTGGCACAATTCCCATTTCTCTATTTCCTCTTTCCCTCCTCAGATCTTGATGGCTAACTTCCTGGCACAATTCCCATTTCTCTATGTCCTCTTTCCCTCCTCAGATCTTGATGGCTAACTTCCTGGCACAATTCCCATTTCTCTATTTCCTCTTTCCCTCCTCAGATCTTGATGGCTAACTTCCTGGCACAATTCCCATTTCTCTATGTCCTCTTACCCTCCTCAGATCTTGATGGCTAACTTCCTGGCACAATTCCCATTTCTCTATGTCCTCTTACCCTCCTCAGATCTTGATGGCTAACTTCCTGGCACAATTCCCATTTCTCTATGTCCTCTTTCCCTCCTCAGATCTTGATGGCTAACTTCCTGGCACAATTCCCATTTCTCTATGTCCTCTTACCCTCCTCAGATCTTGATGGCTAACTTCCTGGCACAATTCCCATTTCTCTATTTCCTCTTACCCTCCTCAGATCTTGATGGCTATCTTCCTGGCACAATTCCCATTTCTCTATGTCCTCTTTCCCTCCTCAGATCTTGATGGCTAACTTCCTGGCACAATTCCCATTTCTCTATGTCCTCTTACCCTCCTCAGATCTTGATGGCTAACTTCCTGGCACAATTCCCATTTCTCTATGTCCTCTTTCCCTCCTCGGATCTTGATGGCTAACTTCCTGGCACAATTCCCATTTCTCTATTTCCTCTTTCCCTCCTCAGATCTTGATGGCTAACTTCCTGGCACAATTCCCATTTCTCTATGTCCTCTTACCCTCCTCAGATCTTGATGGCTAACTTCCTGGCACAATTCCCATTTCTCTATGTCCTCTTACCCTCCTCAGATCTTGATGGCTAACTTCCTGGCTCAATTCCCATTTCTCTATGTCCTCTTACCCTCCTCAGATCTTGATGGCTAACTTCCTGGCACAATTCCCATTTCTCTGTCCTCTTTCCCTCCTCAGATCTTGATGGCTAACTTCCTGGCACAATTCCCATTTCTCTATGTCCTCTTTCCGTCCTCAGATCTTGATGGCTAACTTCCTGGCAGAATTCCCATTTCTCTATGTCCTCTTACCCTCCTCAGATCTTGAACGCTAACTTCCTGGCACAATTCCCATTTCTCTATGTCCTCTTTTCCTCCTCAGATCTTGAACACTAACTTCCTGGCACAATTCCCATTTCTCTATTTCCTCTTTCCCTCCTCAGATCTTGATGACTAACTTCCTGGCACAATTCCCATTTCTCTATGTCCTCTTACCCTCCTCAGATCTTGAATGCTAACTTCCTGGCACAATTCCCATTTCTCTATGTCCTCTTTCCCTCCTCAGATCTTGATGGCTAACTTCCTGGCACAATTCCCATTTCTCTATGTCCTCTTACCCTCCTCAGATCTTGATGGCTAACTTCCTGGCACAATTCCCATTTCTCTATTTCCTCTTTCCCTCCTCAGATCTTGATGACTAACTTCCTGGCACAATTCCCATTTCTCTATTTCCTCTTTCCCTCCTCAGATCTTGAATGCTAACTTCCTGGCACAATTCCCATTTCTCTATGTCCTCTTTCCCTCCTCAGATCTTGATGGCTAACTTCCTGGCACAATTCCCATTTCTCTATGTCCTCTTACCCTCCTCAGATCTTGATGGCTAACTTCCTGGCACAATTCCCATTTCTCTATTTCCTCTTTCCCTCCTCAGATCTTGATGGCTAACTTCCTGGCACAATTCCCATTTCTCTATTTCCTCTTTCCCTCCTCAGATCTTGAACGCTAACTTCCTGGCACACTTCCCATTTCTCTATGTCCTCTTACCCTCCTCAGATCTTGATGGCTAACTTCCTGGCACAATTCCCATTTCTCTATGTCCTCTTTTCCTCCTCAGATCTTGAACACTAACTTCCTGGCACAATTCCCATTTCTCTATTTCCTCTTTCCCTCCTCAGATCTTGATGACTAACTTCCTGGCACAATTCCCATTTCTCTATTTCCTCTTACCCTCCTCAGATCTTGAATGCTAACTTCCTGGCACAATTCCCATTTCTCTATGTCCTCTTACCCTCCTCAGATCTTGATGGCTAACTTCCTGGCTCAATTCCCATTTCTCTATGTCCTCTTACCCTCCTCAGATCTTGATGGCTAACTTCCTGGCACAATTCCCATTTCTCTATGTCCTCTTTCCGTCCTCAGATCTTGATGGCTAACTTCCTGGCAGAATTCCCATTTCTCTATGTCCTCTTACCCTCCTCAGATCTTGATGGCTAACTTCCTGGCAGAATTCCCATTTCTCTATGTCCTCTTACCCTCCTCAGATCTTGAACGCTAACTTCCTGGCACAATTCCCATTTCTCTATTTCCTCTTTCCCTCCTCAGATCTTGATGACTAACTTCCTGGCACAATTCCCATTTCTCTATGTCCTCTTACCCTCCTCAGATCTTGATGGCTAACTTCCTGGCACAATTCCCATTTCTCTATTTCCTCTTTCCCTCCTCAGATCTTGATGACTAACTTCCTGGCACAATTCCCATTTCTCTATGTCCTCTTTCCCTCCTCAGATCTTGATGGCTAACTTCCTGGCACAATTCCCATTTCTCTATGTCCTCTTACCCTCCTCAGATCTTGATGGCTAACTTCCTGGCACAATTCCCATTTCTCTATTTCCTCTTACCCTCCTCAGATCTTGATGGCTAACTTCCTGGCACACTTCCCATTTCTCTATTTCCTCTTACCCTCCTCAGATCTTGATGGCTAACTTCCTGGCAGAATTCCCATTTCTCTATTTCCTCTTACCCTCCTCAGATCTTGATGGCTAACTTCCTGGCACACTTCCCATTTCTCTATGTCCTCTTACCCTCCTCAGATCTTGATGGCTAACTTCCTGGCACAATTCCCATTTCTCTATTTCCTCTTACCCTCCTCAGATCTTGATGACTAACTTCCTGGCACACTTCCCATTTCTCTATGTCCTCTTACCCTCCTCAGATCTTGATGGCTAACTTCCTGGCACACTTCCCATTTCTCTATGTCCTCTTACCCTCCTCAGATCTTGATGGCTAACTTCCTGGCACAATTCCCATTTTTCTATGTCCTCTTACCCTCCTCAGATCTTGATGGCTAACTTCCTGGCACAATTCCCATTTCTCTATGTCCTCTTTCCCTCCTCAGATCTTGATGGCTAACTTCCTGGCACAATTCCCATTTCTCTATGTCCTCTTTCCCTCCTCAGATCTTGATGGCTAACTTCCTGGCACAATTCCCATTTCTCTATGTCCTCTTTCCCTCCTCAGATCTTGATGGCTAACTTCCTGGCACAATTCCCATTTCTCTATGTCCTCTTACCCTCCTCAGATCTTGATGGCTAACTTCCTGGCACAATTCCCATTTCTCTATGTCCTCTTACCCTCCTCAGATCTTGATGACTAACTTCCTGGCACACTTCCCATTTCTCTATGTCCTCTTACCCTCCTCAGATCTTGATGGCTAACTTCCTGGCACAATTCCCATTTCTCTATGTCCTCTTACCCTCCTCAGATCTTGATGGCTAACTTCCTGGCACAATTCCCATTTCTCTATGTCCTCTTTCCCTCCTCAGATCTTGATGGCTAACTTCCTGGCACAATTCCCATTTCTCTATGTCCTCTTTCCCTCCTCAGATCTTGATGGCTAACTTCCTGGCACAATTCCCATTTCTCTATGTCCTCTTTCCCTCCTCAGATCTTGATGGCTAACTTCCTGGCACAATTCCCATTTCTCTATTTCCTCTTTCCCTCCTCAGATCTTGAACGCTAACTTCCTGGCACAATTCCCATTTCTCTATGTCCTCTTTCCCTCCTCAGATCTTGATGGCTAACTTCCTGGCACAATTCCCATTTCTCTATGTCCTCTTACCCTCCTCAGATCTTGATGACTAACTTCCTGGCACACTTCCCATTTCTCTATGTCCTCTTACCCTCCTCAGATCTTGATGGCTAACTTCCTGGCACAATTCCCATTTCTCTATGTCCTCTTACCCTCCTCAGATCTTGATGGCTAACTTCCTGGCACAATTCCCATTTCTCTATGTCCTCTTTCCCTCCTCAGATCTAGATGGCTAACTTCCTGGCACAATTCCCATTTCTCTATTTCCTCTTTCTCTCCTCAGATCTTGATGGCTAACTTCCTGGCACAATTCCCATTTCTATATTTCCTCTTTCCCTCCTCAGATCTTGAACGCTAACTTCCTGGCACACTTCACATTTCTCTATGTCCTCTTTCCCTCCTCAGATCTTGATGGCTAACTTCCTGGCACAATTCCCATTTCTCTATTTCCTCTTTCTCTCCTCAGATCTTGATGGCTAACTTCCTGGCACAATTCCCATTTCTCTATTTCCTCTTTCTCTCCTCAGATCTTGATGGCTAACTTCCTGGCACAATTCCCATTTCTCTATTTCCTCTTTCTCTCCTCAGATCTTGATGGCTAACTTCCTGGCACAATTCCCATTTCTCTATTTCCTCTTTCCCTCCTCAGATCTTGATGGCTAACTTCCTGGCACAATTCCCATTTCTCTATGTCCTCTTACCCTCCTCAGATCTTGATGGCTAACTTCCTGGCACACTTCACATTTCTCTATGTCCTCTTTCCCTCCTCAGATCTTGATGGCTAACTTCCTGGCACAATTCCCATTTCTCTATTTCCTCTTTCTCTCCTCAGATCTTGATGGCTAACTTCCTGGCACAATTCCCATTTCTCTATTTCCTCTTACCCTCCTCAGATCTTGATGGCTAACTTCCTGGCACAATTCCCATTTCTCTATTTCCTATTTCCCTCCTCAGATCTTGATGGCTAACTTCCTGGCACAATTCCCATTTCTCTATTTCCTCTTTCTCTCCTCAGATCTTGATGGCTAACTTCCTGGCACAATTCCCATTTCTCTATTTCCTCTTTCCCTCCTCAGATCTTGATGGCTAACTTCCTGGCACAATTCCCATTTCTCTATGTCCTCTTACCCTCCTCAGATCTTGATGGCTAACTTCCTGGCACACTTCACATTTCTCTATGTCCTCTTTCCCTCCTCAGATCTTGATGGCTAACTTCCTGGCACAATTCCCATTTCTCTATTTCCTCTTTCTCTCCTCAGATCTTGATGGCTAACTTCCTGGCACAATTCCCATTTCTCTATTTCCTCTTACCCTCCTCAGATCTTGATGGCTAACTTCCTGGCACACTTCACATTTCTCTATGTCCTCTTTCCCTCCTCAGATCTTGATGGCTAACTTCCTGGCACAATTCCCATTTCTCTATTTCCTCTTTCTCTCCTCAGATCTTGATGGCTAACTTCCTGGCACAATTCCCATTTCTCTATTTCCTCTTTCCCTCCTCAGATCTTGATGGCTAACTTCCTGGCACAATTCCCATTTCTATATTTCCTCTTTCCCTCCTCAGATCTTGAACGCTAACTTCCTGGCACAATTCCCATTTCTCTATGTCCTCTTACCCTCCTCAGATCTTGATGGCTAACTTCCTGGCACACTTCACATTTCTCGATGTCCTCTTACCCTCCTCAGATCTTGATGGCTAACTTCGTGGCACAATTCCCATTTCTCTATTTCCTCTTTCCCTCCTCAGATCTTGATGGCTAACTTCCTGGCACAATTCCCATTTCTCTATGTCCTCTTACCCTCCTCAGATCTTGATGGCTAACTTCCTGGCACAATTCCCATTTCTCTATTTCCTCTTTCCCTCCTCAGATCTTGATGGCTAACTTCCTGGCACAATTCCCATTTCTCTATGTCCTCTTACCCTCCTCAGATCTTGATGGCTAACTTCCTGGCACAATTCCCATTTCTCTATTTCCTCTTACCCTCCTCAGATCTTGATGGCTAACTTCCTGGCACAATTCCCATTTCTCTATTTCCTCTTTCCCTCCTCAGATCTTGATGGCTAACTTCCTGGCACACTTCCCATTTCTCTATTTCCTCTTTCCCTCCTCAGATCTTGATGGCTAACTTCCTGGCACAATTCCCATTTCTCGATGTCCTCTTACCCTCCTCAGATCTTGATGGCTAACTTCCTGGCACACTTCACATTTCTCGATGTCCTCTTACCCTCCTCAGATCTTGATGGCTAACTTCCTGGCACAATTCCCATTTCTCTATGTCCTCTTTCCCTCCTCAGATCTTGATGGCTAACTTCCTGGCACAATTCCCATTTCTCTATGTCCTCTTACCCTCCTCAGATCTTGAACGCTAACTTCCTGGCACAATTCCCATTTCTCTATGTCCTCTTACCCTCCTCAGATCTTGAACGCTAACTTCCTGGCACAATTCCCATTTCTCTATGTCCTCTTACCCTCCTCAGATCTTGAACGCTAACTTCCTGGCACAATTCCCATTTCTCTATGTCCTCTTACCCTCCTCAGATCTTGAACGCTAACTTCCTGGCACAATTCCCATTTCTCTATTTCCTCTTTCCCTCCTCAGATCTTGATGGCTAACTTCCTGGCACAATTCCCATTTCTCTATGTCCTCTTACCCTCCTCAGATCTTGAACGCTAACTTCCTGGCACAATTCCCATTTCTCTATGTCCTCTTACCCTCCTCAGATCTTGAACGCTAACTTCCTGGCACAATTCCCATTTCTCTATGTCCTCTTTCCCTCCTCAGATCTTGAACGCTAACTTCCTGGCACAATTCCCATTTCTCTATGTCCTCTTTCCCTCCTCAGATCTTGAACGCTAACTTCCTGGCACAATTCCCATTTCTCTATTTCCTCTTTCCCTCCTCAGATCTTGAACGCTAACTTCCTGGCACAATTCCCATTTCTCTATGTCCTCTTTCCCTCCTCAGATCTTGAACGCTAACTTCCTGGCACAATTCCCATTTCTCTATGTCCTCTTTCCCTCCTCAGATCTTGAACGCTAACTTCCTGGCACAATTCCCATTTCTCTATGTCCTCTTTCCCTCCTCAGATCTTGATGGCTAACTTCCTGGCACAATTCCCATTTCTCTATGTCCTCTTTCCCTCCTCAGATCTTGAACGCTAACTTCCTGGCACAATTCCCATTTCTCTATGTCCTCTTTCCCTCCTCAGATCTTGAACGCTAACTTCCTGGCACAATTCCCATTTCTCTATGTCCTCTTACCCTCCTCAGATCTTGATGGCTAACTTCCTGGCACAGACGGAAGCTCTTATGAAGGGTAAGACCGAAGCCGAGGCTCGGAAGGAACTCCAGGCTGCAGGCAAAACTGGTGATGGCCTGGAAAAGCTACTTCCCCATAAGGTGACCATCTTCTTCCTCCATCATTTAATATATATATTCACACACACACACACACACACACACACACACACACACACACACACACACACACACACACACACACATACACACACACGTATACGTGAACACGGATATCAAGGTGTATGGAAGATCAGAACAAGGGTTAATGAATGAACAGACTAAATGGGGCAAAGGGAAAATGTTTGTGCAACAAAGACCAAACACACCAGCACAGAAAGAAAAAGGTCAAGTATCAGCTGCAGACTGAACCACTGGCACATCATACTAAAATACAGTCGGATCTCAACATTCGTGGTGCCACCATTTGGGCACCCCGCATATTCGGGTTCATAGCGTGTAACCTGCCTCGGCATCCGCGCTTCACGTATTTGCGATTTAAAAAATATCTAAATCTATATATAATGGAGCAAGTATATGTATGGTATGTATGTATTTCCGCTCTTCACCCATTGGTTGGACAGCTGACCTGACTCCACCCACAAATGTAACCTGAAATACATAACCGAAAGTACCCAGAGGACCCAAAAATCCCCCCCCCCCCCACCCTCAACACCCAGGTGATCTACAAGACACGAAGACCCAAAAGACTCTGAGGACCCTAAATAACCCATGGATCCTAAAGACCCTGAGGACCCAGAGGAACTAAAAGACCCCAAAGACTGAAAAGACTCCAAAGACCCAATGGACCCCAAAGACCCCCAAAAAACCCCAAAGACTCTGAAGACCCTAAAATACAAAGACCCAATGGACCCCAAAGACCCAAAATACCCCAAAGACTTAAAAGACCCAATGGACCCCAAAGACCCTTAAAGTCCCTTCGAGAACCAAAAGACCCTGAAGACCCAAATACTCCAAAGACCCTTGAAAACCCCAAATACCCTGAAGACTCAAGAGAACCAAAAGACCCTTAAGACCCAGAGGACTCAAAAGACCCTGATGACCCTAAATATGCCAAAGATCCTTTAAGATCCAAAATACCAAAAAGACCCTGAAGACCCAAAAGGTCAAAAAGATCCAAAGACCCAATGGACCCCAAAGACCCAAAAGACCATCAAGACCCAAAATACTGAAAAGACCCCAAAAAAACCCTTCAAGGGGAACCTGAACGCAATTTATTTGTCTGGAAAACCATTGGCAATCATTAATCACGGTCTAATTTGTTGTTTTTTGGGGGTTTTTTGCCAATCACAAAGTGCCGAAAAAACCCAGGACTGTCGATTTTCAAGATTGCCAGTGACGTCACATTGTGAACTCACCGTGATCTTGCCGTTTGGGGTCGTGGGTATTGTTAGGTAGGGTGATGGTTGATGGGGGTATGTGAGGGGTGGTGGAGTGGGGTGAGGGGTGTGGGGCAGTCATGGGTATTGTCGACGGTACATGGAGAAACGGTGCAATGCGAGCTCGGATTCCGATACCGATTGGGGATGATGAAGGGGGAGTGGCGTGTGGGGTTGTCGTGGGGTATTGTTAGCTCAGGTGACGGTTGATAGGGGATGGTGGAGGCGGGGTGGGAGGGGTTTGGGGTCATGGGTATTGTTAGCTAGGGTGACTGTTTACGGTGCGGGGGGGGGGGGGGGTTGTGAGGGTGGGCAATGCGCTGTTTCTATGTGCTGCACAGCTGTATCGCTGGGCGTCGAGGGCGCCCCGGCATTGCCGCATTGGAGGATGTTATTTAGTTATTTGGCATGGGGGGGGGGGGTTGTGAGGGTGGGCAATGCGCTGTTTCTATGTGCTGCACGGTTGTATCGCTGGGTGTCGAGGGCGCCCCGGCATTGCCGCATTGGAGGATGTTATTTATTTATTTGGCATGGGGGGGGGGGGTTGTGAGGGTGGGCAATGCGCTGTTTCTATGTGCTGCACGGTTGTATCGCTGGGTGTCGAGGGCGCCCCGGCATTGCCGCATTGGAGGATGTTATTTATTTATTTGGCATGGGGGGGGGGGGGGTTGTGAGGGTGGGCAATGCGCCGTTTCTATGTGCTGCACGGCTGTATCGCCGGGCGTCGAGGGCGCCCCGGCAATGCCGCATTGGAGGATGTTATTTCTTTATTTGGCATGGGGGGGGGGGCGGGTTGTGAGGGTGGGCAATGCGCCGTTTCTATGTGCTGCACGGCTGTATCGCCGGGCGTCGAGGGCGCCCCGGCAATGCCGCATTGGAGGATGTTATTTCTTTATTTGGCATGGGGGGGGGGGGTTGTGAGGGTGGGCAATGCGCTGTTTCTATGTGCTGCACGGCTGTATCGCCGGGCGTCGAGGGCGCCCCGGCAATGCCGCATTGGAGGATGTTATTTCTTTATTTGGCATGGGGGGGGGGGCGGGTTGTGAGGGTGGGCAATGCGCCGTTTCTATGTGCTGCACGGCTGTATCGTCGAGGGCGCCCCGGCAATGCCGCATTGGAGGATGTTATTTATTTATTTGGCATGGGGGGGGGGGGGTTCCGTTGAATGAATCTGTATTAGTTTTATTTTTTTTATTTTTTGGGGAATCTATATGCCGTTGACACTATTTTCAACATTTTTTGAATGGGACCATCTCTGCTCTGGTGGTCAATCTAGTCTTCAGATGGTCCATGACTCTAGCTCCCCTGCCGGCCATCCCCTACTGTTCATGTATTGAATATACATTACAGGACTAAATGGCCTCCTCCTCCATACTCCATCATTCGTTTTTTAGGTACCTCTTGTCGAGCTTTGCGTTTGAGACAGGTGGCACCTCCACAGCCTCTTAGCTTGGTGCAGCAGGCTCACCTGCTGTCCCTTGAGACTGTGTTTGTGAGATTGTCTTTCTTCTCACAAGACGAGGTGCAACCTTCATTGTTTACAGTGAGCATTCCGCCTGCGTGGTGCTGCCGCACAGACTGAGTACAAGGGGTCTGTGTCCCATAATTCGTTTTATTTTCCTTTATTTCCACCACACATTTCGTTTGTCGATCGCTTCTCAAAATAACGTTCGTCTGAGGCTGCAAACAGCATGTCCAAGACGCAATCAACCGTTCGGCCTCATTTGAGGTCGCAGGCCTCCAAGCCCATTGCATCCATCAGCCAAGCATTTTCTGTGCCCTTCCGATCATTTCCTTCCCAGCCAAGTCGTCCTCATATCCTCCGAAGACATGAACAGCCTCAGAGCATTGATTCTGCGATACGTGGGCCTACAATCCACTCGTACCTCGTATCGGCTTTCGCCTCCGCTCCTTGATTAGCCTCTCCCACTCAAATTACCAGCCACGTCGTCCTGGAATCTCCCATCGATGCCCACGGCTCCACAGGTCTTTCGGAGACACGAACAGCCTCGGAATATCGACCCCCCCCCCCCCACCCCACCTCACCTCCTCCCTCCCCCTACCCCCCTACCCCCCCCCCACCAGCTCCCCCACTACCTCACCCCCCACCTCCAACCCCCCCACCTCCTCCCCCCACCCCACCTACTCCCCCCACCTCCACCCCCATCCCCCCCCCCCCCCCATACATGCTCTCGAGAGATGGCATGTCCATGTGTGCTATTTCAGCGCTCGTGGGCCAGGAGGAGAGAGTGCCCTGCAGCAGATTGGAGAGCTGGCACACCAGACCAGACCAGACTAGACTTGCCGAACTGGTGGATAAGGGTCTGTAAGGCTAAAAGGGGTCTGAAGGGCGAGCCTGCTGCAATGCTCAATTGTTGTCTGTCCAGCATGAGACCAGCCTCCCGATACTCAGCACAGGGAAGACCGCACACACCTACATCACACAGTTCTGTCCGACTCTTGTGTTCTTCCTG
Organism: Myxine glutinosa; assembly: GCF_964187855.1. NCBI lineage: Eukaryota > Metazoa > Chordata > Myxini > Myxiniformes > Myxinidae > Myxine > Myxine glutinosa. Next base: position 190,929,309 of record NC_136266.1, read on the forward strand.
TCTCCCCGTCCCTGCTGTCCCTAATTCCAGAGTCTGCACAATAAGAATAAACCAAGGATACCCTTGGATCCATTACCATCTAGGTTGTGTGCCGATTGTGTATCAAGGAGACTTGTATCTATAGGTGTACACACACACTAGTGGAATTTATCTGCACACGTGAACCTATTTTTAAATCAGATTTGATGCTGTTTTACCCATTAAAGTTTACAGGTTTTCATTGATATTGGATATTTTGTGGCTTTAGGTGTTTGAAGGAAACCGTCCAACAAATTCTCTCATTTTCAAGAAACTCACACCGTACACCCTTGGGATCCTGATTGGTGAGATATTTGTAAATGATTTATATTCATCTTTGTTCGTGAAAACCTTGGATTGAGGAGCGATTTTGATTGTCTTGCTCTTGTTTCTGTGATTTGTCCGCCATCAGCCCTTTACGAGCACAAGATATTCGTGCAGGGAGTTATATGGGACATCAATAGCTATGACCAGTGGGGGTGAGTACATGACATTGTTTCTCTATTAATGGTGATCTTTAACCTTTCTGGTTATTGAACTGTTAATGAAGACAAAAAAGAGTAGCGACGGTCGATAACGCTTTTTTTTACTGACGCCACCATAGGTGGACGAAGGTTATGGTGTCACCCCTGTTTGTCTGTGAGCAGGACATTTCAACAGGTTATGGACTGATTTGGACGACACTTGGTGGACAGGTTGGGTGTGTGACGAGGATGAAGTGATTTGATTTTGGTGGAGATCCAGATCTAGATACGAGAATTATTTAATTTTAAAGTGATTCTTCGCCATTGAGAGAGATGGGTCCACAAATGATTTGCAGCACGATATTTCAAAAAGTTATGGACAAAACTTGATGGATGAGTTGGATAGATGACAAGAACAAGCCAATTCAATTTCGGTTGAGGTCCGGATTCGGATCCGGCCACAAAACCTACAAACCGTTCGGCTTGGTGAAGGTATGCGCTCTACCGAGTGTCGATCTACTCTGACCTGTTTTGACTTGGGCTCCAATTTGAATATCGACTCTTGTGGATGAAAAATAAAAATAACCTTTTCAACACTCGTGATATAAAACATTTGGCAACTTTTGACTGAAGCTATAGTTGTCGGCATACATTTGTCGGACCAGGGCACAGCATTTTGTATTCCACTGCGTTGTCCTTCAGGAAGCCTTATCTTGTTGAAAAGTCCCGATACCCGTTCCAATGTACTTTACCCGTTATTTTTCAACTTGCATTGGACCCATGAGATGTTGTATTGTTTGTAACGATGATTGTGACGTCGGCAGGGTTGAACTGGGAAAGCAGCTGGCGAAGGCCATCGAGCCGGAGCTTGATACATCTGCGCCTGTCACTTCCCACGATTCCTCTACCAATGGTCTGATCAACTTCATAAAGAAACACCGTGCTTGAACAGGTGTACCTGCACGCGGCGTAACGTCACTGAAATCATGCAATTTCTAGCTTCGTCACCTGAGTAATATCCGTTTCACTTAAGCCAATCAGAACACGCTCTCGACCTCACTTGCTCACCTTCAGCTCCCCATTTGTTGTTTGTGCCTCTGTGAACCAAAGTTTAAATCGTTGTTGCTCCTAAGTGTGGTGGGGCCCTACATGGAGACGTCGGAGAATCTTCCTTGCTACCTTTTTATTTTGAAGTATCTCATACCTCGAGCATGTTGACTCTACTTTGTTAATAAGTGTGTGAACATTGTCTGTGTGTGCTGCTGCAGCAAAATAATAAATATTAAAAGAAGTTTTGTTTTTCTTTCACATTCTTTGGTCATTGCGTTGAATCTCTCGTGTTCGCGCAGCTTTGCTGCTTTGGCATGAAAAGGAGAAATCTAAGGTCCAATTTTAATTCCTGCCGCAGTCGCCAGAAGCATCGTTTTTGGGTTGTTCCTCTGGCTGTCCGTCGCTCCGGCTGTTCGAGGTTTTCGTTACCGCGATAACTCAAGAACGGTTGAACGGATCCAAGTCAAACTTTGTCCTAGTATAGATAATGATGTAAAGATGAATTGATTAGATTGTGGGGTCAAGGGGCCAAAGGCCTCGTTAGGTAAAAATTCTGTTACCCAGCTAACTTGTGAACCAGTGATGGGATTTTGACCAAACTTGGTACAAGTACATATTATGATGCAAAGACAAACTTATTAGATTTCGGCATCAAAGGTCATATGGGGTAAAAATGTGATAACTTGAGAACAGCTGAAAGGATTTAAATCAAACTTGGTTCAAGTCTGTATAGTGATGTAATAATGTGGGTGGAGGCATATCGGTCGTGACGTGGAAGACTGTCGTTCTAGCTTCCATTGGTATCATTTATGCTTTGTGATGGCGAACAATGAGGCAGTTGCAGGAGAAGTACATGGAGAAGAGGAAGAAGTTGTTTCTTGGGTTTGTTGATCTGGAGAAAGCATTCGATAGGGTACCACGCAAAGTATTGACATGAGCATTGAGGAAGTTATGAGTGGAGGAATGGTTGATCAGAGTAGTGATGGCAATGTACAAAAGAGTGCGCACAGCTGTAAGGACGAAGCACGGGAACAGTGGTGAGTTTGAGGTGAAGGTGGGAGTGCATCAGGGGTCGGTACTAAGTCCACTACTATTTGTAGCTGTGATGGAGGTGCTGGCTCAGAACGTAAAGGAGGGTTTACCGTGGGAGTTGTTGTATACAGATGATCTGGTGTTGATTGTGGAAAGTATGGATGGACTGAAGGAAAAGATGAACACGTGGAAGGAATGTATGGAGACAAAAGGTCTGAAGGTGAATATCCGAAAGACGAAGGTGATGGCAAGTGGTAAAGCATGTGGTGAGGTGGAAAGAACTGGGAAGTGGCCCTGTGCTGTGTGTAGGAAGGGTGTCGGAGTGAACTCCATTCAATGTACAATGTGCGCTGAGTGGGTTCATCAAAAATGTAGTGGTCTGAGAGGGTCATTAACCAGTGTGGCAGCTACATTCAAATGTAAGGTGTGCACAGAGGGAGCTGCAGATGGAGGAAATGTTGAGTTGGATCTTGGAGACGGCGTGAAGCTGGAAGGTGTGAAAACATTTTGCTACCTCGGAGACATGCTGAATGGAGAAGGTGGATCAGACTCGGCAACGGTTGCTCGAGTGAGATGTGCATGGAAGAAGTTTCGGGAACTGAGTGGCGTGCTGATGATGAGGGGAGTGTCGTTGAAGCTGAAGGGAAAGGTGTATGCTGCATGTGTGAGAAGTGTTATGATTTATTGGAGCGAGACATGGGTAATGAACGTAGAGCAGCAACGAAGGTTGGAAAGGGTGGAAATGCGAATGGTTCGACGGATATGCGGAGTATCGTTGAGAGAGAGGAAGACAAATGATGAATTGCGAAAGATGATGGGAATAGAGCCTGTGATTGATGCTGTGAAGAGGAACAGGTTGAGATGGTTTGGTCATGTGTTGAGGAAGGATGAAAGTGACTGGTTGAGAAGAGTGATGGAAATGAATGTAGAAGGAAGTAGAGGACGGGGAAGACCGAGAAAGACTTGGCTAAAGATGGTGGAAGAAGAAATGCGGGCAAAGGGGTTAACAAGGAGAGATGCAGAAAATAGGGCAAAATGGAGAAGATTGTCATGGGGACCACAAGGCTAACCCCCACTCTAGCAGGGAAAATGGCCTTTAAAATGCATGTTGTTGTTGTTGATGGCGAACAATGGTGATGATAAATTAATAAATAAAAATTAAAAAGGTTTTATTTCATGGCAGATCGAGGGGGGTTGAAGGGGTGATGGCGGTCCCTGGTAATAATTCAATTTCTACATATAGCGTGCTCTTGTTGTAATAAACTATACAATATTTTGTGGAAATTTGATTTACTGAGCTAAATTAGTCCATTTGGAGTTTTAAAAGGCAACATTTTCTTGGGATCAATTAACCCTCTAATAGTCCGGTTCACTATGTTCAGAGCTTGGCTGTCGTTCAGTTTTTTTGGAGATTTACAAACCTGTATATTTTTGGAAGTTAGAGCCGAGCCAACAAAAAAAACCAATGTTTCCATTTTCTTGGAAGTATATATGGCGGCCATCTTGGATTTTGAAAAATGACCTCCCGCAAAGGCAATTTTCTCAATATTTCAGCTTCTAAACCACCCAGGGTCTTCATTTGAATGGCTAAACATACATTTTCAGGGGCGGAGAATACAATGGTATCAGTTGTAATTTGGTAAATCACTTCTGGGGGCCATTATGCCTTTGTCAAGCTATTTTCCGCTGCATTTTATGGGATTAATGTGTACAACACATACTGACATGTGTCAATATGTGAACTGTGTCAATACTGTGATGGTGGTGGCTGTGTTTATAGGTGGTGGTTTCATTTGCTGTATTTGCAGATTCCAGTAGGTACATGTCATGAGTGAGATACCTAGCCTTTGTCAAGGGACGCATCAAACCCAGGAATCCACGAACTGGAAGCTGTGTGTGCTGTGCCAATCTGATGATGCGAAGAAAGGCTCACTTGTACAACAACCCAGAATCGACTCCTATCAAAATCTGTTGGCAACTGTTGAAGAGAGAGCCAGTTTGTTTGATGGCAACTATGTAAAAGTTCAAAATCGACCAAGACTGCACGAAAGACCAACTCTCCATAGAGAATGCTATATGTCACCGGACTTGCTACTCCAATGCAACTAACAAGGACCAGATACAGCGTGCCAGAGAACGCAGAACCCATGCATTAATCAATAGGATCCTACACTGCAAAAAAACGTGGACAGAAGAGTGGAAGCACCGAAATAGATTATTCTGGCCCATCTACCACTTCATATGCACTGCCGTTCACACGGTCGTGTACAGTGCCGCTGAACAAGGATCAGTGTTTCTTCTGCCAGAAGGATGATGACCAGCAGTTGTACACAGTCAGGACAGAAAACGCTGGTAAAGATCTCAGAGACGCTGTAGAGATGTCACATGATGCCTCATTCAACACGAGATTGAGCACATGTATATCACCGGGTGACGCACACGCAATTGACGTTAGGTACCACAAACTGTGTTGGACTAAACACGTGTTCCATGTTTTGCGAGACAGAAGCAGTAGAGGTGCACACCAAGAGAATATGCTACAAAGGGCCTGTCTGATTGAACTGATCAACCTCATTGATGTGCAAACTAAGAACCAAGCTTACCTCTCAATGGATGACATCGAAACCACATATGTCAACATGCTCTGTGCAGACGGCTTGAAAAACCATTCACCTGCATTCAGTAGACAGTGGCTGAAAGACAGGATCCTCACCGAGATACCAAGTGTTTCGTCCGTTCTACAAAAGAACCGAAGGAAACCAGCTGTCCTCTACTCTCCAGCTGCATGTGAGGAAGACCTGGTCCATTCTGCTATCACAAGTGAGGGTGATGACATGACCAACACGAAGGCAAGCCTCCAGTCGAAAGATGCAATGGATACAGAAACCATCGACTAAACATCGAACGAAGGTACCAATTCCAGTCGGAAAGTTGCTCTTGTGGATGGTATGGTGCTTGTGCAGAAGCCGACAAAGAAACCTGCCACAGTCGTGACGGTGAAAGATCTCAGTGGATTGTTCAATGAGAGGCTGGTGTGTCTAACGAGAGATGGTGATGAGATCATTCTCGTGTTTGATACCTACAGGGTTGATTATCTGAAGACTACAACAAGGGAGAAAAGGAGACAGGGAAAGGACCCAGTCCAGTATTAAGTCAAAGATGACACAAACATCAATCATATTCCAATGAGCCGCTTCCTTTCTCATGACAAAACAAATGCTGATCTCACCGAGTATCTTGCAGCAAAAACCATTGAATTCAACAAGGACTCTTCCAAGCTGATAATTACAACTGCTGCAGGACATACTAAGAGCAACAGGGAACTGTTATTTGAGGGTAACAACCACGAAGAAGCGGACACACTGCTGATCCAACAGGTGGTGCTGGCATCACATCGAAACTCATCTGATGCAGAGTTAGTGGTGTTCTCTCCAGACACCGATGTACTAGTGCTGGTGATAGCAAACTATGACCTCCTGCTAAGAAACACAAGTGTTTCGATGGTTTCTGGAGTTGTTCAAGTACAGCCTAAATGGACAGCTTTCGGTGCCGAAAGAGCAAAGGCTTTGCCTGCCTTCCATGCATTCACAGGGGCAGACAACACAGGGAGCTCCTCTCGAATAGGCAAGACAACCTGGCTGCAGGTCTTCATGAAAGCAGGTGAAGATATCGTCAAGGCTCTGCAGATGCTTACAGAGGCCACTGAAGTGATTGAAGAGATGGTGTCCACATTAGCTGAATTCGTGTGTGCTGCATACTCACCAAAAGGCATCCAGATAAAGAGCATCTCTGAGCTGCGATGGCATCTTTTCTGCAAGCACAAGGCTGAAAGTCAGAATCTTCCTCCTACTCTTGGCGCTCTTAAGCAGCACATCCTGAGGGCACATGTCCAGGCCAGAGTATGGGGTCAGGCAAGCGTCGCTCAGCAGAAGATCCTGGATCCACTTGAGAATGGCTTCTATAAGGACACCGAAGGTCAAGTGAAGCCAATGACAACGGTGGTCCTCCCAGCCCCCAAGGCTATAATTGAGATGGTCAGATGTCAGTGCAGAGGAGACTGTTCTTCTTCCAGATGCTCTTGTAGGTCAAAGGACTTATCATGTACAGATCTCTGTTTATGCAGCACAGAGTGCCAGAATGATGAAGATTCTCGGGATATTACATTGAATGACGAGATTGATGATGATGATTGATTACACAGTCCAAAATTGGGTTCAGTTATGCTATAATAACAAGTGATCGCGTGTGTCAAGATATAAACCTGATCTCTCCCTTAAGACCATTTTAGATGTCATTATCCTAAGGGCACATATTCTGGGTAGTGTATGGGATCAGGCAAGCATGGCCCAGCAGGAGATCCTGGATCCATTTCATAATGGCTTCTACCAGGACACCGATGGTCCAGTAAATCGGACATCAAGGTCATCTTCGGGATGGCCAGTGCAGAGGAGATTGTTCCTCTTCCAGATGTTCGTGGGAAATAAAATTACTTCATCTGTACAGATCTCTGTTTGTGCCCCACAAAGTGCCAGAATGATCAAGATTCTCAGAACATTAGTACAGTAATTGGCGAGAGTAACGATAAAGATGATGATGATGATTGATTTTTCACAGTAAACGATTTTGCCTGATATTGTGTTCTGTTATGCAATGATATTGAAGCTGATTGTCGTTCCTTTAAGGCCATTTAGATGTAGTTATTCATAAATGTTGCCCAAGTGTTATCCCAAACTTAGGCGTTCAGCTAATCAGTTACATGACCTAAATTAACATAACAATTGGCATAATAATTTGCTCTGTGGTCACGAGGAATATTGTACTTGGGTGCCTTTGGATTCATTGTCCTTAAAATAGAGGTTTGGCTGTTATAACCAGGACCCCATGTGGTTGAGAAGCTGAAATATTGACCAAAATGCCTGCGTGGTCATTTTTGAAAATCCAAGATGGCCGCCATACACACTTCTGAGAAAATGGAAACGTTAGTTTTCTGGTTGCTTATACTCTGTAGTGTCCAAATATGTATAGGTTTGCAAATCTCCAAAAAATCTGAACGAAATTACACAACAACCTGTACTATTTATGCCATGAAGTTACCACCCTTTGCCCTTTACACGATTCAAAGGTAGGGTTATACCATTGCAAAAATGGGGGGAGTTGTGGATTGTGCCATTACAAAAAGGGGGATGTGTAATGGGTAAATCGGGTAAATTAGGGATTAGAGTAATTGTTCGAATCTGGTAAAGGTTTGAGTCGGTAATTTGAATCGGGTAATGGTTTAAATCCGGATTACCCAATTACCATTACCTGATTCAAACCTTTACCGGATTTGAACCATTAACCAATTCAAATCATTACCCTGTGGCGGACACAAAAGCCCACTGGCGTGGTGACATCATTCCACGCACCAAGTGGGCGGTGGCCACGCCCGAGGGGTAGGCGTGGCCTCATGATATACACCGGGCGACCAGCCCGGAGCATTTCAGTGTTAGTGTAGTCTTACAATAAAGACGTTTATATGTTACCGCTTGACCGCTTCCTCCTTGCTCACAAGCAGCGCGCGTAACGCCGCGCTTTACTGGTGACCCTCGACGTTGGATCTGCCGTAGCGATCCTTCCGAACACGACGCCATTGCAATGGCCAACGACAAGGCAATGGCGATTAAACTTCCCGAATTTTGGGAGGCCCAGGCCGAAGTCTGGTTCGTTCAAGCCGAAGCCCAATTTCAGCTTCGGCGCCTCACCAACGACGACCTGCGCTACTGCCATGTCGTCGCCTCCCTCGGGCCCGGCACGGCCGCTCGAGTTGTGTCCGTCCTTCGCCACCCACCGGACGGCCACAAGTACGAGGCACTCAAGCGGCTACTCCTAGCCACGTTCGGCCTCACGGACGACGCACGGGCCGACCGCCTCCTGGATCTCCCCGAGCTCGGTGAGACGCGCCCGTCGGTCCGAATGGACCATATGCTGTCACTGTTGGGCGACGAAGCCCCCGGTTCGCTATTCCGGGCGCTTTTCCGGCGCCAACTTCCAGCGCAGGTTCGCCTCGCGTTGGCCGGGACCGAGCTAACGGAACCCCGAGCATTGGCCGCCAAGGCGGACAGGTACTTCGCCGCTACGGACACGCGGGCGAGCGTCGGCGTGGCCGTCACGGCCCTCGACGCTGATGTTCAGCAGCATGTTCCACAGCATCAGCTTCTACAGCGCGCTGATGTTCAGCAGCATGTTCCACAGCATCAGCTTCTACAGCGCGCTGATGTTCAGCAGCATGCTGATACGCACCTCGTGAACGCCGCCACGCCCCGCCCACCGCCGCGGCGAAAACGGCCACCGCGGGGAAACCCGCCAACACCACCGGCCTGGCGGAGCCAGCCGCGCTCCTCCAGCTCCACCACCTGGTGCTGGTTCCACGCCAAGTTCGGCCACGAAGCTCGGCGGTGTCATCCGCCGTGCTCCTTCAACGGGTCGGGAAACGCCCGGGCCGGCGCTCAATAGTGGCGATGAGCGCCGGCCGTTCGAGCAGCCTGCTGTTCATAACGGACACCTTCTCCGGGCGCCGTTACCTGTGCGACACGGGAGCGCAGGTGAGTGTCATTCCCGCCGGCACGTCAGACAAGCACGCCGCGGGTGGGGGCCCCGCGCTGCTTGCCGCGAACGGGACGCCCATCCGTACGTACGGAAAACGCTGCCTCTCTCTGCGGTTTGGAGGGCAGGTTTTCCGATGGACGTTGGTCACCGCCGACGTGCCCATGGCACTGCTTGGCGCGGACTTCCTGTGCGCTAATGGGCTCCTGGTCGACGTCAAGCGCAGACGGCTTGTCCAGGCCGAGACGTTCAGCTCGCTCGCTTGTGCGTTGCCCAGCTCAACGAGCGGCTTGCCAAGCGGCTTGCCGAACGATTCGGTTCCGGCAGCGGACGCATTCACCCGCCTCCTCGCCGGCTTCCCGGCCCTCACGCGGCCCACCTTCTCGGCAGGGGCCGTCAAGCACGGGGTGGCCCATCACATCCCCACCGTCGGGCCACCGGTCTACGCCCGGGCACGCCGCCTCGAGCCGACGAAGCTGGCGGTGGCAAAAGCGGGGTTCGCTACCCTGGAGCGACTCGGCATCGTTCGGCGCTCAGAGAGCGCTTGGGCGTCGCCGCTGCACATCGTGCCGAAGCCCGGCGGGGGATGGCGACCGTGCGAGGACTATCGCCGTCTCAATGACGCCACGACTCCCGACCGCTACCCCGTCCCCCACATTCAGGACTTTTCCGCCCGTTTGGCGGGCAGGTCCTTCTTCTCGAAGGTGGACCTCATACGCGGCTACCATCAGGTCCCCGTCAGGCCGGAGGACGTCCCGAAGACGGCGGTCATCACGCCATTCGGACTCTTCGAGTTCCTGCGCATGCCCTTCGGTCTGAAGAATGCGGCTCAGGCGTTCCAGCGACTGATGGACAGCGTCCTGCGCGACTTGGATTTTGTCTACGTCTACCTGGACGATATCCTCGTCGCCAGCGTGTCCCGCGAAGAGCACCTACACCACCTCCGCACGCTCTTCGAACGCCTGGACCAGCATGGCCTGATTGTGAACCCCGCAAAGTGCCGGTTCGGCGCCGCCACAATCGATTTTCTGGGGCACCGTGTCACCAGGCACGGAGCCGTCCCCCTGCCGGCCAAGGTGGAGGCGGTGAAGGGGTTTCCGCGCCCCCGCACGATCAGAGGGCTGCAGGAGTTCCTGGGCATGGTGAACTTTTACCATCGGTTCCTGCCCCGTATCGCCCAGCTCCTGCGCCCCCTGCACGAAGCTCTCCGAGGTAAGCCGGGCAAAGGCGACTTTACCTGGACCGAGCAGATGGACACGGCGTTCACGGGCGCGAAGCTCGCCTTGGCTAACGCCACCATGCTCGCGCACCCGGCGCCCGATGCACCGATCGCCCTCACCACCGATGCCTCGGACTACGCGGTGGGCGCGGTGCACGAGCAATGGGTGCGTGGAGCTTGGCAACCGCTGGCGTTCTTTAGCCGGCAGCTTCGCCCGCCCGAACGCCGTTACAGTACCTTCGACCGCGAGTTGCTCGGACTTCACTTGGCGGTCAGGCACTTCCGCCATCTGCTCGAGGGCCGGGCGTTCACTGCCTTCGTCGACCACAAGCCGCTGATCTTCGCGATGGGCAAGGTCACCGAGCCGTGGTCGGCCCGGCAGCAGCGTCACCTCTCGGCCGTGTCCGAGTACACGACGGACATCCAGCACGTCGCGGGGAAGGACAACCCAGTGGCGGATTGCCTTTCCCGGGCCGTCGCCCACGCAGTCCACCTCAGCATCGACTATGCCCGGATGGCAGCGGACCAGGCCGCTGACCCCGACGTCCAGGCCTTGCAGACCGCCGTCACGGGCCTCCGCGTCACCGAGGTGCCGTTCGACGGCGCGGGCGTGGCCCTCTTGTGCGACGTCTCCCTCGGGCGTCCTCGCCCCATCGTGCCCGCGGGCTGGCAGCGCCAGGTGTTTGACGCCATCCACGGCCTGTCCCACCCGGGCGCGAGGGCCTCCCAAAGGCTGATCGCCGACAAGTTCGTCTGGCATGGCCTCCGGAAGGCCGTCCACGGCTGGGCCAGGACGTGCCTCGCGTGCCAGCGCGCCAAGGTGCACCGGCACACCCAGGCCCCGTTGGCCCCGTTCACGGTGCCGGAACGCCGGTTTGACCACGTCCACGTGGACCTGGTGGGACCTCTGCCCCCCTCGTGGGGTTTCACCTACGTCCTCACCATGGTGGACCGCACCACCCGGTGGCCGGAGGCCGTGCCCTTGGCGTCGACAACGGCGGCCGATGTCGCGCAGGCTTTCATCGCCACCTGGGTCGCCCGGTTCGGCGCCCCCTCAGACATCTCATCCGACCGCGGCCCCCAGTTCACCTCGGAGCTCTGGGGGGCGGTTGCGCAGGGGCTCGGGGTCCGGCTGCACCGAACCACGGCCTACCACCCCCAGGCTAACGGCCTGTGTGAGCGATTTCACCGCTCATTGAAGGCCGCGCTCCGGGCCACCCTCCGCGACGGCGGCTGGGTCGACAGGCTCCCCTGGGTCCTGCTGGGCCTCCGGACGGCGCCCAAGGAGGACCTGCGCGCATCCGCGGCGGAGTTGGTCTTCGGGCAACCGCTGCGGGTGCCGGGCGAGTTCCTCCCCGACTCCACAGCACCATGGTCCGCGGCACAGCAGCGCTCCGCTCTGCAAGAGACCGCCCAGAGGTTCGCCCCGTTGCCAACGGCATGCCACGGGCACCCACCGACGCACGTCGCCCCGGAGCTTCGCACGGCGGAGTACGTCTTAGTCCGCCACGATGCCCATCGGACACCACTGCGGCCCCCGTACGACGGGCCTTTCCGCGTGCTGGAGACCGGGGCTAAGCACTTCACCCTGGACATCGGCGGTACTCCTGACCGCGTTTCGGTAGACCGCCTCAAGCTGGCCCACCTCGATGTGGACCATCCACCGCCAGTGGCCCGACCCCCACGTCGGGGCCGCCCTCCTGCGGGCGGACCCCCGGCACCGCCCAGCCCCGCCGCCACGCCGCCCCCCGGTCCTGCACCCATCCCAGGGGCAGCCAGGGGCATCCCACCTGGCATCCCTGCACCCCGGACGCCGCCGATCGCCAGGGGGCGCTTCGGCCGGGTCATTCGTCTGCCCCGCAAACTGGCCCTCCAGGTGCGCGGGAATTCTGGGGGGGCGCGTGTGGCGGACACAAAAGCCCACTGGCGTGGTGACATCATTCCACGCACCAAGTGGGCAGTGGCCACGCCTGAGGGGTAGGCGTGGCCTCATGATATACACCGGGCGACCAGCCCGGAGCATTTCAGTGTTAGTGTAGTCTTACAATAAAGACGTTTATATGTTACCGCTTGTCCGCTTCCTCCTTGCTCACAAGCAGCGCGCGTAACGCCGCGCTTTAACCCTATTTGCGTATTTGCGTCTTGTTTCCTCGGCCTTTACCGGATTTGAACCATTACTCTAATCCCTTATTTACCCATTACACGTCCCACTTTTTATAATGGTACAACCTTTTTCATGGTACAACCTTTTTTGTAATGGTAACGGTACCTTTGAATCGCGTAAAGGATGCTAACTTCACAGACATTCCAAATTCACTCGCAATCTGCCCCTGAGTTTATACGACCTCAGTATCTCATAGTAAACAACTTTCGGGTTTGTCGGCCCGCAACCCGTTCAGTCCGTCCCCTTATCCGGAATTTACTCTGGTTGGAAAGATGCGCAGATCGAGTGGGTCTCCTACACTAATCGCTGCAACATCCAGCTAGATAGCTGTCTGTGTGTAAAAACACTGGTGCGAAGCAGGGTTCCACCCGGCCGGGGGCTCTGTTGGGAAGCGGGGTTCCACACCGCCACAGGCTGATAGGAAGCAGGGTTCCACACCGCCACAGGCTGATAGGAAGCAGGGTTCCACACCGCCACAGGCTCTGTTGGGAAGCGGGGTTCCACACCGCCACAGGCTCTGTTGGGAAGCGGGGTTCCACCTTGCCGCAGGCTCTGTTGGGAAGCGGGGTTCCACCCTGCCGCAGGCTCTGTTGGGAAGCGGGGGTACCACACCACCACAGGCTCTGTTGGGAAGTGGGGTACCACCCTGCCACAGGCTCTGTTGGGAAGCGGGGTCCACACCACCACAGGCTCTGTTGGGAAGCGGGGTACCACCCTGCCGCAGGCTCTGTTGAGAAGCAGGGTTTTTTTTTTGTTTGTTTGTTTTTGTATACAAGATCGAGGCTCGTGAAAGAGCGAACATTAATCACACAGAAAGACAAACAGACACACAAAACAAATAACATCGGGAGCGGTAGACAAGATGGGGAGAGAGGGGGAAGGACACAAACACAACATTTGAGAGCAGGGACCGAGAGACATGGAGACATCGAGAGAACTGTGGGAGGGAGAGGGCTTTGGGGGGGAGGCATGGGAAGGGGGGGGGGGGGTGGGAGAGGTATAAAACATATGGACACTGCTAAGACTTCCAGGAAAGAAGTTGGAATTTCAAACAAGGTGGATCTGGGGTGAATTAGTGGGGGTAGAAAAGATCAAGGTTTTGGATGGGGGAAGATAAGAGATGGTGGTGAACAGCTGTTTTGAAGACCTGGAGGGAGGAGTGTGATTGAAGTGAGTGTGGGAGTTTGTTCCAGAGGTGGGAGAAAAGAGGAATGAAAGAGTGAAGGTGAGCAGAGAGCCGAGATTTCGGCAGTTTAACCATCAGAGGGTGGCTGGCAGATCTTGTGCGACCTGTAGGAATATTTGGGGGACAGAGCACAGAGAGAGCTGGGGGAGCAAGGCCGGAGAGGAGTCGGTAGAAGACAGAAAGACCACCTACCTGCCTGCGGTGAGTGAGTGAAAGGCCCTCAGAGATAGCTTCATCGCGGGAGATTCCAATGATTCTGAAAGCTTTGGATTCAACAGCGTGAAGCCGAGCCAGGTGTGAGGCAGGAGCACCAGCCCATATGGGAGAACAGTATTCCATTGAGCTGCGGATGAAAGCCTTGTATGTGGTGAGGAGCTCAGGTGTGCCTAGGAAGGACTTCGCACGACGGAGGATGCCCAGTCGGCGACTGGCTTTGGAGGCCAGCTTGGAAATGTGGTTTTCCCAAGAAAGATCATGGCAGATGGTGAGACCCAAAAGCTTGAGCGACAGAACTTCTTGGAGAGGATTGTTGAGAAAGTAGATGGGAGGGTTGTCCAGTCGATCTTTTCGGAGAGACATAGTAAGAGTGTGAGATTTGTCAGGATTGAAAGACATGTTCCACATGTTTGACCAGTCTGTGATTTTTGTCCAGGTCTTCAGAGGCTGCAGACTGCTGATCTGAGGGAAGAGGAATGGAGCGGCAGAGAGTGGAGTCATCAGCAAAGAGATACAGAGGATTTTCCAGAGAGTCGGAGAGATCATTGATAAAGACCAGAAAAAGCACAGGGCCCAGCACACTGCCTTGGGGAACTCCAGCCTGAACGGGAAGGGGAGATGAGAGAAATCCATTCAGGGCCACACGTTGACTATGACCAGAGAGGAAGTCCGCAAGCCATGCATGGAGATTTCCATGGATACCATAGGAGGAGAGTTTGGTGAGCAGAGCTGGGTGCCAGACCATATCGAAGGCACGTGATATGTCAAGGGAGACAGCTCTGATTTCCTGTTTGGCATTGAGGACCTCCATCCATTGTTGAGACAGCAGAAGCAGCATGTCCAGAGTAGAGTGACCTGGTCTGAAACCAAATTGATGATCAGAGATCAAGCCATTGGAGAAGAGGAAAGATTTCATATCCGAAGCAATGATGGATTCCATGACTTTGCTGATAATTGGGAGCAGGCTGATTGGTCTGTAGTTGCAAGGATCTGTTTTTGCACCTTTTTTGTGTAAAGCGGTAATGTTTGCTGATTTCCAGGATGCTGGCAGATGACCTTGAGCAAAAGATAGGGTGAAAAGAACAGAGAGAGGGTGAGATAGAGCGGCAGAGCAGGATTTTAGGACCCGTGGGCTGATGCCATCTGGTCCAGTTGCAGAATCAGAGTCGAGGTTTGACAAAAACTCCTCCACCTTGTCAGGAGAGAAGGTCACAGAGTCCAGGAGCAGTTTGGTTCGACTGGGAAAGGTGGGAACAGAGAGAGATGGGTTTGGGACTAAGGATTTTGAGGCAAACAGAGTTGAGGCATTCGGCTTTGTCACATGCGATGTCAACTGTGTGGCCATTTGAGGTAAGGGAGGGGATGGAGGGGGAACAAACACCAGAAACGGATTTGACCAGACGCCACCAGGATTTGGAGGAAGGAGACAGGTTTGAGAGTTCATTCTTGAGTGAGGAGAGATAGTGCTTCCTGGCACTCCTGAGGGTAGACACACACTTGTTCCGAGCTTGGTGGAAGGAACTGAGATTTCCTTCAGTTGGATTAGCCTTCCAAGAGGCAAAGGCAAGTTGTTTCAGGGCAACTGCCTCACCACAAGATTCAGTGTACCATGGACGGGAGGAAGGGTAAGACAACTGAAGGCGAGATGGGATAAATCTGTGCATGAGAGAGATCAGTTTGCTTTGGAAGAATTCCCAGGAAGAATTGATGTCAGAGGCAGTGGAGATGGGAGACCAATCCAGACGAATGATGGCTGCTTGAAGACCGTCCCAGTCGGCCTGAGTGAAATGCCAGACTCGTCGACGCTGAGGAGGCTCTCTGAGAATGGCCAGAGAGATGTCCACTTTGACAAGCACATGATCAGAAGAACCGATTGGAGCAGAAGAAGAGCAGCAGACATTAGCAGGGAAGTTAGTCATAACCAAGTCTAGAAGAGAAGATACTCCATTGGCTGAGATCCGGGTCGGGAAATTGACAGATTGTGTCAATCCCAGTGAGTCACAGAAGTCCTTTGCTGAGGTGCCATGACTGGTGAGAGAGGAACCCACACCCAACCAGGTGGCATGATGACAATTGAAGTCACCACATATGAGGAAGAGAGAGTTGGGATGAGTGGATAGAAGTTGGTCCATGTTGTCGGACAGTGAAATGTAGATGGAGTCATCACTGTTTGGGGGACGGTACAGAACACATATGAACAAAAGGTGGGAGCGGAGAGGAAGCCGTAGCCAGAGGTACTCCTGGGGGTGAAGAGGAGAGAGGGCAGTGCAAGGAGAGTGAGGAAGAGAGTTTTTGATAAAGATAGCCACCCCACCACCAGGCCGAGGCTCAGGTCTATCATACCGGAGGAGGGAGTAACCAGGAAGAGATATTAAGGAATCAGAGACATCTTGAAGGAGGAAAGTCTCTGTTAAGCAGATCAAGTCTGGATTGTCAGAAGCAACCTGTATGGAGAGATCAGTCAGGTTTGAGCGAAGGCCCCGGATGTTTGAGGTCCATACCGTTAATGAAGAGAGGGGGGGAGCATCGGGTACAGGACAGGGGAGGGGAGGAGTAGGGTAAGATGAAGGATGAGAGGGGGAGGTAGGGAGAGCAGTTGTTAGTGTGTCAGCGATTGCAGAAGAGTTCCAAGAAAGGGAAGGATGAGGAGGATGAAAGGTTTGAAGGTGAAGGGATGAGGCACAGTGAGGGGTTGTTTGATGGGGGGCAGAGGAAAGAAGAAGGTTGGGGGGGGTGGAGGTATGAGATAGTGGGGAGGAGGCAGCTTCGAGGAGGAGGGGGGAGGAGGGAGAATTGGAGAGGAATGGTATGGGGGGAGATTTGAATGGGAGGGGTTGGGGGGGAGTTTAGGAGTGTAGGTGCAAGGGGAGGGATTTGGATGGGATGGGCAAGAGGGGAGTTTAGAAAGTGGATGATTAATGAAAGACGAACATTGAAAACAAATTGGGTTTGTTGTGATTTTCAAGTTAGCAATCCGGTTCAGAATGATGGAGGAGGGATGGAATGAATGTGAATTTAGACCATGTAGTGAGGGAGACGTATAAGATATTGAATTTCTTTTTTTTGAGGTGGAATGAGTTGGAGAGGAAATTGAGAAAAGCCTTTTAAATAGGAAGAAAAACAGCGTGTTGTAAAATACCACTGAGTAAAACACTGAAGGGGAAAGGTTATACATATTTAAATAATATTTAAACAGAACCGTGAACAATCTTATGTGCACAAAAAATACCAACGGGGGGAGAGCCGAGAGGGACCACCACGAGTCACGTGAAGGGCAAACGGTGGATGACAAGGGTTCCACACTGACACAGGCTCTGTTGGGAAGCGGGGCTCCACCCTGCCACAGACTCTGTTGGGAAGCAGCGTTCCACACTGCCATAGGCTCTGTTTGGAAGCAGTGTTCCACACTGCCACAGGCTCTGTTGGGAAGTGGGGTTCCACCCGACCGCAGGCTCTGTTGGGAAGCAGGCTTCCACACTGCCACAGGCTCTGTTGGGAAGCAGGGTTCCACATTGCCAAAGGCTCTGTTGGGAAGTGGGGTTCCACACTGCCACAGGCTCTGTTGCGAAGCAGGCTTCCACACTGCCACAGGCTCTGTTGGGAAGCAGGATTCCACACTGCCAAAGGCTCTTTTGGGAAGCGGGGTTCCACACAGCCACAGGCTCTGTTGGGAAGCAGGCTTCCACACTGCCACAGGCTCTGTTGGGAAGCAGGGTTCCACACCGCCAAAGGCTCTGTTGGGAAGCGGAGTTCCACATTGCCACACGCTCTGTTGGGAAGCAGGGTTCCACACTGCCACAGGCTCTCATCCTGGCTTTTGTTGAAAGTCATTGCAAAGGTCGGCCGAACCGGAAACTGTCGTCGGTGGTGTTGCAAAGGAAGATCCGTGTCAGATTGAGAAAGGAGATTTATAGGAACAAGCATACATGCGCTGCAATACATGTCCCCTACCAAAGTTCAAAGTGCCATAACTTTGTCAAAAATGATCAAATATGCAAATTTATGCACGGTTGATGCTGGTTTTCAAACTTGATCTGAGGTATGCTGAGACACATGTGTGTCACGCCTCGCCTCGTTGATAAGCCCGCAATGTCGCTCCGTTGAGCGGCCTGTACGTATTGCACTGTGTGAATTATATAATTACCAACTCACGATCTGAGGTTCTAGCGATTCAAGAGATATCCATTTTTTAAAATATTTTCGTTTAATTAACGATATCTGCCAAACCACGTGCCCTATCGCCAATTCCAAAAGGACATTTTAGTAGACTGACATGCTGAACAGATCTGTGAAGTTTCTCCTCGATTGGATCAAAAATGAGGGAGGAGCTCGGTTTTAAAGGTTCATGCTTTAAAACGTCATAACTCTGAAACCATGTGACGCATGACGTCATGCTCGCTGACTTTTTTGTTCGTCATGGGTATGCGATTCTGCCTGCAAAGTTTGGCCTCGATCTCTTTAGCCGTTGCAGAGAAAAAGGGGTTTTCGTGTTTTCACAAAAAACAATATGGCGGCCGAACCACGTGACCTGCGACGTCATAATTACCATTACAATATTCTCCAGACCAAGTCCCCCCTACGGTGCAAATTTGATCTCAATCGGTCCTATTATTGCAGAGAAAATCCTTTTTAAAGGAAATTAAAACTTAAAATGGCACTGAGTTAAGGATCATCAGTATTATCAGAATTCCCAAAGTTCAAAGTGCCATAACTTTGTCAAAAATGTTCGAAACGTCGTGAAGTTCGAACTTGATCTGTAACTTATAATGAGGAAACCATG
Organism: Myxine glutinosa; assembly: GCF_964187855.1. Taxonomy (NCBI): domain Eukaryota; kingdom Metazoa; phylum Chordata; class Myxini; order Myxiniformes; family Myxinidae; genus Myxine; species Myxine glutinosa. Next base: position 190,948,020 of record NC_136266.1, read on the forward strand.
TACCAAGTTTGAAATCATTAGCATTAAGCGTTTAGAAAAAAAGTCCGGAAAACTGTTCTTTGCGTGACGGACTGACGGACGGAGGGACGGAGTGCAAACCTATAGTCCCCTTCGGTGTACACCGGTAGGGGACTAATAAGGAGAATAGACCCGGCACGCTCAATCAAGAAGACGATCGATGGCCTTGGTTAAGATGTAAAGTGTTATCGTCACCATTGCACGAATTGAGATTGCGCAACAGCACGATGGGAGTGTTAACCTTCAGAGACATCTTGAGCGGTGGCAGACCGGAAAGATTTATTGAATTAAGAAACTCAGTGAACAAGCATTCTGAGTATTGCACTGCAATACATGTCCCCTACCAAAGTTCAAAGTGCCATAACTTTATCAAAAATGATCGAAACGTCGTGAAATTCGAACTTGATCTGTAACTTATCATAAGGAAACCATGTGCCAAATTTGAAATCATTAGCATTAAGAGTTTAGAAAAACAGTCCGGTAAACTGTTATTTGCGTGACGGACTGACGGACGGAGGGACGGCGTGCAAACCTATAGTCCCCTCCGGTGTATACCGGCAGGGGACTAATAAAGTAGGGTTACCATCTATATATACACAAAGAATTAAGTTAAGCACCCCCCCCCGTTTTTTTACAACCTCGCACATTACAAGTTTGTTGTCGTCAAAACAGTGTAATATACCCATGATATTGCTATATTTTCTGGAGAAGTGATATTATGGTCACATAAAAACATAACAATCATGCCGTTTTCAATATTTTATTCTGAATAATTTAAGGTGGAATTTTTTGGGAATTTTAGGCATATTTTCACCTCAATTTAAGTATGGAGCTATAGGTCCATCACGGACAGTGTGGATGACGTTTATGTTTTCTAACGTACAGTCATTGTTCTGAGAAGACCTCTAGCGATCTTTGCGTCAATAACGTGTGTAGGACCCACGTGATCGGATCACTGGCTCAACCCTACGTCTCATAGACCCTGTAAGCCGTCGTATGCGTTGCTGTGGCAGGTTGTTCCATTCCCGATGTAATGCACGTTCCAATTCATCCAGATTGGCTATTGGAGGGACCATCTTCGCAATTTGTCGTCCCAACATGTCCCAAACGTGCTCGAGGGGGTTCAGGTTCAGGACAGGATTAGGGGGTGCTTAACTTAATTCTTTGTGTAGGGGTGCTTAACTTAATTCTTTGTGTATATATAAAACACAGTTTGCAGTTTGTGTGTGTGTAATGTTACCGATAGACCCCTAAACGGAGAGGCTCACGTGCTTGATATTTGGCATATACATGGCCATTGAGCCTGGGAAGAACATGGCCTACCTAAAGATTTTACCGAGATCCATATTTTTTATTCATATTTACCTCAGCGCATTTCAGCGAGGGATATTAGACACGGAATCTGAGCCGGTGGCAGAGCAGCGCGCTGATTCGCTCAGAGCGATCACATGATGTTCCATCCTTGCCGCCATAAACTCACAGTTACGCGTTCGCACGTAATTCAGAGCGAAAAGCGATTGTGTTTTTTCACATTTCAGCGAGGAACATTGCCATTCACACCACATAGGTTTTTTTTTCTTTCATCTTTAGATCCATATTTTTTGCCATAACGTAGCGCATTATGGCTCTCTCGAGCTCGAGTTAGACAATCACCTGGGAGCATGAGGCCACGTTGGCCACGCCCACGACACGACGCAGAGTTGCAATCGTGCGTTTGCGTCGCTTCTTACCACGTGTAAACGTGGTATTTTGTCTACGAGTATTTTGAATTTGGTATTTTGAATTTGTCTACGAGTGAGTGACTGGAAGACTGACTGTGATAAAGGCAATGGCACCGAAGAAAAGAAATTTGTCGCGTTCAACCTCCCGAGCAAGGAAAATCGCTGATCGGAGACTCCATGAAACCGATGAAGATACTTTTCACCATCGACAAGTCGATCAAGAGCGTGTCTCTAGATTCAGACAGCAAGAGACAGAAGACGAGACAGAGGCACGTCTAAACGCCAATCAACAACGTCTGGCGAGGGCCAGACAGCGAGAGACAGAAGATGAGACAGAGGCATGTCTAAACGCCAATCAACAACGTCTGGCGAGGGCCAGACAGCGAGAGACAGAAGATGAGACAGAGGCACGTCTAAACGCCAATCAACAACGTCTGGTGAGGGACAGACAGCGAGAGACAGAAGATGAGACAGAGGCACGTCTAAACGCCAATCAACAACCTCTGGCGAGGGACAGACAGCGAGAGACAGAAGAACAGCGCCAAAAACGACTCAACAACTGGCAACCATCAGGCAGACGGCAGCCGGCCATTGCATGGGAGAAGGCTGCACTCAGTTACAATCCGAACACTGACTACTCTCAAACGTTGATATTGGCTCCATGTAGTTCACCTGTCAGTTTTGCCATGCCTTGAAATGGAGGGAGAAACACCAGGAATGTGTTGCAGGGGAGGCAATGTCCTTTTGCCTTCTCTCCAATCTCCACCGGAACCTTTGAAAGAACTACTTCAATCAACTACGACTCAATCCAGACACTTCCTGAAGGAAATCCGTAATTACAACTCTTCGTTCCAAATGACTTCGTTTGGAGCAGATCGCGTCGTCACTGAGCAAGGATTCATGCCTACATTCAAGGTGCAAGGCCAGGTATATGATGTCTCACAATGATGACATATAATTCACAGAAAACGTTGAAGCAACCGCGTAATGTTGCGGTGATGTTTAACTGTGAGTGAGAATAGTTCTAAATTTTAAAAACTTTCATCTGATATTTGTGATTTATTTCAAACAAACTGTATTTCCCATCTACACGGCCATGTATTCCTATTAACGTTATGTAAAGTACATAAATTGTGTGGATTGCATCATTTGTGGATGTGATCAATTGCCAGGAACCATTTTATATCCCTCCCCTCCCCTTCCCCCCTCCCTTCCCCTTCCCCCCTCCCTTCCCCTTCCCCCTCCACCCTACCCTCTCCCTTTCCCCCCTCCTCCTCCCATTTCCCCTCCCCTCCCCTCCCCCTCCCCTCCTCCTCCTTTCCCCCCTACCCTTTCCTTTCCCCCCTACCCCTTCCCCTTCCCCCTCCCCCTCCCCCCTCCCCCACCTTCTCCCCTCCCCCCTCCCCCACCTTCTCCCTTCCCCCCCCTCCCCCACCTTCTCCCTTCCCCCCTCCCCCCTCTTCTCCCCTCCCCCTCCCCCTCTTCTCCCCTCCCCCTCCCCCTCTTCTCCCCTCCTCCTCCCCCCTCTTCTCCCCCCCTCTCCTCTCCCCCCTCTCCTCTCCCCCCCTCTCCTCTCCCCCCCGTTCCCCTCCCCTCCCCTTCCCCCTCGCCTCCCCCGCCCGGCAATGCTGGGTACTTCTGCTAGTATGTTATGAAATCAAGTCGAGTCGAATCAAGTCGAACAAAATAGCATCACCCTCCTTCCCCCTCCACCCTACCGTCTCCCCTTCCCCCCTCCCCCTCTCCCTCTCCCTCCCCCTCCCCCTCCCCCTCCCCCTCCCCCTCCCCTCCCCCTCCCCCTCCCCCCCCCTTCTCCCCTCCCCCCTCTCCTCCCCTCCCCCTCCCCCTCTTCTCCCCTCCCCCTCTTCTCCCCTCCCCCTCTTCTCCCCTCCCCCTCCCCCTCTTCTCCCCTCCCCCTCCCCCTCTTCTCCCCTCCCCCTACCCCTCCCCCTCTTCTCCCCTCCCCCTCCCCCCTCTTCTCCCCTCCCCCTCCCCCCTCTTCTCCCCTCCCCCTCCCCCCTCTTCTCCCCTCCCCCTCCCCCCTCTTCTCCCCCCCTCTCCCCTCCCCCCCGTTCCCCTCCCCTCCCTTTCCCCCTCGCCTCCCCCGCCCGGCAATGCCGGGTACTTCTGCTAGTATGTTATGAAATCAAGTCGAGTCGAATCAAGTCGAACAAAATAGCATCACCCTCCCTTCCCCTCCACCCTACCCTCTCCCCTCCCCCTCCCCCTCCCCCTCCCCCTCCCCCTCCCCCTCCCCCTCCCCCTCCCCCTCCCCCCCTTCTACCCTCCCCCCTCTTCTCCCCTCCCCCTCCTCCTCTTCTCCCCTCCCCCTCCCCCCTCTTCTCCCCTCCCCCTCCCCCCTCTTCTCCCCCCCTCTTCTCCCCCCTCTCCCCTCCCCCCCGTTCCCCTCCCCTCCCCTTCCCCCTCGCCTCCCCCGCCCGGCAATGCCGGGTACTTCTGCTAGTATGTTATGAAATCAAGTCGAGACCTATTTTCCAGATATAGTGCAGGCCCATATGTCATAACAATATTGTTTGTGTTTTTTGTTTGTTAAAATTGATTTAGCAATGGATTCTGCTTCAGAATATTATAGAGATGTAAAAAAAATAGGGTTCCATTTTTTCTTTTACGTCTAATAGGTAGTAATTCGAAGAAATCCAAGATGGCCGCCATAAAATTTGGAAAATACACTTTTGTGCATATCTTTGTATCTAGATATCATATAAACATGAATAATATGTCCTTTTATATGTTTTCAGACCCAAGGAAGCCATTTCTGCCATTGTTTTTACAGAAAAATGCAAGGAAAATAAAATAGTGGACATATACCAGCCAAAGTGGGGTCGGCCGGCATGAAATCGGTTAATTAAGTTTCCACCATCTAGTTAAGGTCTGGTTTTGACTGTGTTGACGAAATGTGAATCTGAATAGTAGTATCTATCTTTGCAGGACCGACGACAGTTCAAGAGTGTCTAGAAAATTACACCTACCTTCAAGATGAGTGACTCACCACCCAGGAAGATTGAGAAGTCAGTAGATTTCGGACTTTGTTTTGTATGCCAAATGGCCATAGGGCAAACAGACTATACAACCTTTGTAACGAAACCAAAACTCTCCTTTGTCGAGAAACTGATGGCAGGTGCTGAGGAACAGTACACGTATGGTGAAACAAAGTTTGCATCATTGAATAGACGTTTGCAATATTCCTCTGCTGAAGAATTGCTCGCAAAAGGTCTCCGCTACCATAAAGCTTGTTACAAAGATGTTACCAATAAGATGCACATTGATCGAGCAAAGGCTAGGTTTGAGAAAGGAACAACATCAGGCAGTGCCGCAGAAATCCGACTGAAAAAGAGAGGACGACCAAGTTCTAGTGATCTAGGGGAAAGCACGTCAACATCCAGAAGGTGTTCCCGAGAACAGACATTTGACGCGCTCAGATGTGTCATATGCCAGGAAGACAGAGGAAGTGAACTACACAATGTGTCAACAAAGAACATGGGACTCCAGATCAGAAACATTGGCCAAGAAACAAGTAATGACAATCTGAAAGTGAGACTGAACAGTGTCATAAGTTCGCCTGACCCATTGCAAGCAATGGCTGAGGACATGAAATATCATTTACCATGTGTAGTTAAGGCCAAACGTGCTATAGTTAAGACGGAAAAACAAACAGAAACAACCAATGTTAACTTTGGTCAGGTGTTATCAGACCTTGAACTCATTGAAATTGTTGAAACTGCGTTGAATGATACTACTGAAAATGCTGTGCTGAATATGAATGAAATTCATGTAACCTATGTCAATTTACTTAAGGAGCACGACTTTCCGGTCTCAGACAACCATAGTTATAAGCCATACCTGAAACAATTGATCCTAGACAACATTGCCGATGTTCATTTCAGCCGGCCCTCAAACAAAACAAAGCCAGAGCAGATTCTTTCCACAAAGCTCAAAGACCACATGATATCAAGCACAATTACAGCAGACAGCATCAAAGACGATTTTAAAGTACTTTTGCGAGCTGCGAAAATATTGAGGAAAGACATCGCATCTTCCCCAGCATGGAAATTTAATGGAACCTTTGCTGATTACAAGCCACCCCCGATGCTCAACATCTTCTGCAAGCATGCAGTCATGGGAACAAGGAAAGTAGGAAATAGCAACAGGGAGGACTCCATTGGTGTGAGTGCATCATTGTTGGCGCAGCACTTTGTCGGTGCTTATAAATCTGACCGACAGGTATCGTACGAACCAAGAAGCGAGGATGGATCATTCAAACAACGATTTGAAACTCCATTGAGTGTGGGCTTAGCTCTCGACATACACAAAAACACACGATCCAAGGCGCTTGTAGAGAAACTTGCACATCTGGACCTCGCCATCTCCTACAAAAAGGTCATGGAGATTGAGACCAGCATTGCCAACTCCGTACTGAAGCAAATGGAGTCCACCGGAGGCATCTGTCTACCACCATGGTTGGTTCAGGACACGTTCGTCTGGTTTGCCATGGACAACATCGATTTTCTAGAGTCAACTCCTTGCGGGATGAATACCCTTCATGGTACAGCAATTGCGATCTACCAGCCTGTATCACCGGAGAAATCACCCATGATACCACCAATTGAACTTGACCGGTCATCAAAAGCTCAAACGATACATGATGCAGTTGGCTGTAAAACGTTGACCTGCAAGAAGCCAGCACCCGAGAAGAGAAAGAGCGACTGCAAGCTGCTCACATCAAAACCCGAGACAGACAAGAACAAGAAAACCGATATGACCTGGATGATTGGATGCCTGAACTTCGAGGAAGAAGGAGAAGTTGACGTCAAACTCACAGCTCCGGGGATGTGGGGAGCCTTCAATTCCTTGCTATCTTCGTCCAGTGAGAAGACCAATGTTGCTCTCGTTCCTCCGTTGATAAAGTCGCCTCCTACAGACTATGATACACTGTACACGGGTCTGATGAGAGCTCACAACATCACAACTCGTGTTATGGGGAGTGAGGCAATCACAGTCATGACTCTCGATTTGCAGCTATACGACCTGGCGATGAAGCTGTGGGTGGAACGCGAGGACATCAGGAAGCAATTCCTCTTCCGACCTGGTGAGCTACATGTTGTGTTTTGGGCCTTAGCTGCATTAGGAAAATACGTGGAAGGGAGTGGAATTGATCAGGCATGGGTCGAGGCTGGACTTTTCTCGCCAACCACAGTGAGCCAAATACTAAATGGGAGGCACTTGTATCGAGCTCTGGAGGCACACATGGTAACACTGATCGCTTTGTACAACCTGTACTTCCAGAGATTCCTGGCAATGGAACCTGAAGAAAGGGCCTATCTGAACGAGTCATCTGTTCGTCTGGGAGAGGCATATCAGAGAGACATCAGCGGGAGCATGGAGCCAGAGAAGAATCTATGCGACATTCTCAAAAAAACATTGGCCATGATGGAGTCCAGAGATATGACCAAAAAACTGGAACAATTTGAGGTCAGCACAAACAAGATACAGCGCTTCATCCTGAACTACATGAAACAGTTTGAGACTATCCTTCTGTTCATTAGAAGTACAAGACAACGTGATCTGCTGCTGCATATGGAGAGCATCGAGTCTCTCACGAAGTACTTCTTCGCTCACGATCATCTAAACTATGCTCGGTTGCTCCCTCTCTACATTTCAACAATGCAGGAGACTGAAAAGCAGCACCCAGAACTGTGGAGGGAATTCATGAAAGGGAACTTCTGTGTGACAAAAGGATTGGCAGGCTTCACATCAATAGCCCCAGACCATGGCATTGAGCAAGAAAACCGTACACTGAAGGTGATTGGAGGAATCGTAGGGATAACTCAAAATGAGAAGGCGCTTGACAAGTTCTTCCTCATTGCACCTGAGCTGTCAAAGTCACTGCACGAGTTTGCGGAGGGATATGGTCTTGGTGAAAACCAGAGCAGAAAACAACACCACGAAATCACGGGGGGAAAGCTTTCCCGGGTGATGAGCCATGCCTCCAAGCTTTCTAGGGTGTTCCGTGAACATGGCGATCCATTTATGGAAGAGGAAGTAGACGAGGTCTACAACCTGCTCACCAAAGAAGTCATGAATGAAAAAGTGTCCAGCGACATCTTAGAGCGCGACGAGATCGGACAACAGATGTTCCAGCAATTTGCCACAGATCGTTTAGCTGAGGGAAAACTTTCTGTGTGGGACAAAATGACGAAAAGAAAACTTCGAACATTCAAGAGTTCGAATGCCACAACAGAAGTGAGATCGGGCGACAAGCTGATCAAAGTCAAAGAAGAGCGAGGATTGTTGCAGAGGTTCATCGTTATCTCACGGAGCCGACCAGAGCTCGACCTGAAAGAATGTATTGGCACCTATGAATTTGGCATCGTTCCACGTTCTTTATTTGCATCTGATGGATCCCTCTTGTTGGCATACGACAAGGCAAAAATCCTTCGTCAACTTGAGCATCTGGCTGAGCCTGAAGAGCAGGATGTACATGATCCACCAGGAGAACCTATTTCGACAGAAATCAATGAGCATCAAGACGCGGGAATTGCCACTTTGAATGATGCAGCAGCACACGCTGGGGAAGAAACTAATGACCCATCAACTGACTATGAAATCTCAAGCCAAAATTTGCAGGAACCCTCTCAGATCAGCCAAAACCCAGACACAACCACAAGATCAGGAGTGATCAATGAAAACGAGACTACTTCTCGCCATAGAGTGATAATCATTGATGGCATGGCTCTTGTTAACGGGATCTCCAAAACAGAACAAATGATTACATGCAGTGACTTTGCTCAATCGTTCATTGAACGCCTCGAAAATATTGCCGTGCATTATGATGACGTGAGGTTGGTATTCGACCGATACATCGATAACTCACTGAAAGACAAAATGCGCCTAAAGAGGACAAAGGGGAAATCAACATACTATCACGTCAGGGATAGTACATTGATCCAGAAGATTTCACTCAAAGATTTCCTTTCCAATGTGAAGACCAAGGCAGAGCTTACAGAGTACTTGGCTGTGAAGTGTCTATCTTACAGCAAGGCTCATCCAAACAAGTTGAAGAAGTTCATGGTGACATCAGGAACTAAGACCACGGGCAACACTGAAGTTCCAGACAGTCTACTCACGCACAGCCAAGAAGAGGCCGATACACTCTTAATTCTGCATGCTCTCACAGTCGACAAAGATGCAGAAGTTATCATTGATTCGCCAGATACCGATATCTTCCTCCTACTGATTCAGAGATTTCACGATCTACCACCTGCTACGAGGTTTCTCACTGGGAAGGGAAAGTTGAGGAGGAGCATTGCAGTCCAACCTATTCATGGCATGCTAGGAGAGAAACGTGCGTCTGCAATACTTGGATTCCACGCATTCACGGGAAGTGACATGTCTGGAAGGTTCGCTGGCAGGAGCAAGGACTGGTGCTTTAAGGTCTTCATGACATGTGACAACAAGATATGGGAGGCTCTGGAGTCTTTGGGACAAACTGATCCGTCACCAGAAGTGTGTTCCCAGCTGGAACGCTTCGTCTGTCTGCTGTACAAGTCTAAAGTTCACACGAAAGTAAACGAGCTTCGCTGGTTCTTATTCTCCAACCGTGCTGCTGAGGGAGAGAGTCTTCCACCTACCACTGGTTCGCTAAAGTTACACGTTCAGCGAGCACATTATATCGCAATGATATGGAGAAAGGCAGCAGAAAGCCATCCGTCCCTTCCATCACCTGTCGAGTATGGTTGGCAGTTACTTTCGGATGATGGGGTTTATGCCCCAAGTCGATGCCTGAATCCTCCAGCCCCAGAAGCAATAATGAATCTCGTGAACTGTGGGTGCAAGAAAGGGTGTATGGGAAGATGTAGCTGTCGCAATAACAATATTCCTTGTACTGAAGTTTGTGGGTGTGTGGGTTACAGTTGTAACAACAAAGCAAACATCAATGAACCGCGTGTGATAGATATGGATGAGGATGAATGAGGCATTCGTTTATGTGATCGTTTATGTTCATTCATCGTTTATGTTTAGGTGTGTGTGTATGTGTGTGTGTGCGTGTGTGTGTGTGTGTGTGTGTGTGTGTGTGTGTGTGTGTGCGTGTGCGTGTGCGTGTATTCAAAATAAATGTTATCAGTGAAGATTGTTTATTGAATCGATTCTAATTGGGAAATTATACGATCCGATTTCACGACGGCCGTCTCCATTTTGGCTGGTATATTGCCCACTATTTTAATTTCCTTGCATTTTTCTGTAAAAACAATGGCAGATATGGCTTCCTTGGGTCTGAAAACATATAAAAGGACATATTATTCATGTTTATATGATATCTAGATACAAAGATATGCACAAAAGTGTATTTTCCAAATTTTATGGCGGCCATCTTGGATTTCTTCGAATTACTACCTATTAGACGTAAAAGAAAAAATGGAACCCTATTTTTTTTACATCTCTATAATATTCTGAAGCAGAATCCATTGCTAAATCAATTTTAACAAACAAAAAACACGAAATTACTAATCGCCCTAGACTAATATGAGGCTTTATTGAAATCTATCTCCACATTCCCTGTAACACAGAATTAAAACATAGCTACTGTTAGAACGACAGAGAAAGAACGAAATAGCATTTCCAACTGATCTATAAGCAAGCGAATGACCATTTAACAGTCCCCATCATACCTTACTTAAGTGTCTGCTCACAGAATACAGAAACGAAACCAACTCTTCCTCCATCCTCCCCTGCATTACGTTATATCCACTCCTCTGTGCCATCCCACGACCGAATCTTCTTCTTCATATTCTTCACCATACGTCGTTTTTCCTCAAATCTCCGTCCAGCTGGTTTTTTTTAATATCTAAAAATGTCCAGGATTTTGTCATTTATAATTTGGGATCCTTTTTTTCCATTATTTAAATGTCTAAACCATTTTTATACATTTTCTTATGGTGATAAAATGCGTATTCGACAGAGAAAGAAACTGAGACTCTGAAGAGAAAACAATCGCCTTGGTTTAATGCGCACCTTGCTCGACGCAGCAACGGAACAAGAAAGGGGTGACGTCACAACGTTGACCCCGCCCACATCACAAGTATGGTTGTTGGCATTGAAACCACTCGATACATCTCAGTTATGTAATATTTGGACCAGGACAGCTTGGTGTGTACTACTCCGTCAGGGACCAGGATAGTTTAGTACAAGTCTACTACTCAATCATGGCATAACGGAGGTGTTCTGACATCACACGTCCACCTGTTGTCCAACCTCGCAGTCAGAGTTCATAGTCCAGTCAAATTAGTCAATTTAGAAGCCTAACCCACCACTAATTGGAAAAGATTGTTTCTCTGTTGGATTCTCCTCTGATGTACCCCAGGAATACCATATCAAAAATAGAGATGAATGGGAGGGGTGGAAGGGGTCTAAATATGCTAATTTATGTTAATTAGGTCCGAACATCAAAGGAACAAGCTAAACAAGAAGAAATCTTGCATTTGTCTCAAGAATAATCAATTTAATGCTGCCCAACTTCATCAATAGTGTTGTTAGAAATTATAGAAACTCAAATTAAGTACCTACTTGGATTATTACCTGATGATGTAATCATAATTATGCTAATTAAGTGTCGCCATTGACGAAAAACCTTCTTTTTCTATTGTAGTCGGTGCATGTTTTAGGTATGCCTATTGTGTCCTGTTTGGCATCCCATCGATTTCTCCTCCAAACAGCAGTGCCATCTATACTGAAATCCAGGTAAGTAAAAGATTAAAACAAAGGGAGCTTCCTCCATACTGTTTTGATTGGAATCATGATTCTTGATTGTTTCTTCCTTGTCATTCTGATTTGATGAAGAAATCACCAGTAAAAATGAATGTTGGTACTTTGTAGCATGTACAGGTGAGTTTTTAGGAACTTAAAAAAAATTCACCTTGGTAAAGCCTAATGCATGCCTGCATGTGCTGCCATTCCTTCCTATGTGATGCCATTTGGGCATTTATGGCAATAATTGGTGAGGTTTCTGTCAAGTATGCTGATCTTTTACTTTCATTACTGGTATTGTGTATCCTCGGCCATCAATTTGGACGTCTGAAATGTATTCAGCAGATGTAGCTCATTGCATTGTGACGCCAGAACTTAATTACTTATCATACTTAATCCATGATGCAATATGATGCAATATGGGAATATGTGAAAGACTCGCAGCCAGATTCCTTGCCGTCTACTGCGCTTCACTTTGTGCTTGATGGGGGATCACTCATACAAAGAATTCCTTGGCCGAGAAAGGAGTCAATCGATCACATTTGTCAGTTGTACGTGGACTATGTAGCTCGCAGGAACTCTAAACCAACCATTGTATTTGATGGATATTCGGCAGAACCATCAACCAAGGATGTCACTCACTTGCGCAGGACCTCACTTGCGCAGGACAAAGGGTTGCTACGGGCCTCAGGTACACTTTTCTGGGCAAAGTGTTATTTCTTTGAAGAAAAACGAGTTTTTGTCTAACACAGTGAACAAGCGGAGGTTCATAAACATTTTGAGTGAGAAACTGGAGAGAGCAGGATGTGCCATCCAACAGGCAAAGGTAGATGCTGATGCGCTGATTGCGATGACTGCAGCAAAATCTGCAGAGTATGTCGACGCTGTTCTAGTAGGAGAGGACACAGACTTACTTGTGCTTCTTTGCTGTCACGCGAAGAATCTACCAAACGCAATCGATTTCAGAGCAGAACCAAAGTCAAATTCAAATAGTCTGGGGCATAAAAAAGACGAGGGATATCCTAAAGGAAAGTGCATGCGAAAACATTCCATCTGCACATGCCATGTCAGGTTGCGACGCAACTTCTGGACTGTTTGGGGTTGGAAAACCACTTGCGTTCAAAAAGCTGCTTAACAATTATTCTAAGTTCAGGAAGCACGCAGAAATCCTTTTGGCTGCTCCAGATACCCCGCATCATCAAATGATTGAAGCTGGTGAGAATGCACTTGCGTGCCTCCATAATGGAGGGGAAAATGACAGCCCGGACACACTTAGATGCCTGAACACTTAAAGAAAAAGTTGTCAGGTGTTCAAAGGCGGTTCAGGCACAGGTTTTGCCTCCAACCTCAGCTGCGGCAAAGTACCACTCCCTACGTGTTTTCTACCAAATCAATGAATGGAAAGGAGAAAGTTCCAGACTAAATGCCACTGACTGGGGATGGAAGGCGAAGGATGGCAAATTCATTCCAGAACAAACAGACCTGCCTCCGGCTCCTGACTACCTACTTGAAGTTATTCACTGTAACTGTAAAACTGGCTGCAACACTCTGAAATGCACTTGTCGGAGGCACGGTCTTGAATGCACATTTGCTTGTGGCGAGTGCAAAGGTACAAGTTGCACTAATTCAATGGACCCACGAGTTATTGAGGCTGAAATTGATGACTGAACGACCGCACAGCTAAACAAGTGTTTTAGAGATTTACATGTAGGTTTGTCTCCTCTATTTGTCTTACCCGGAATGAGCAATTACTTTTTATTGTAATATGTTTCTTGGTGAGGGCCTTATTTGCATAATTTGGATAACTTGCATAATAATAATAACTTCATGAAGTTCTGGCCCGGACCATTGAACACCTTGACCATGAAAACCCAGGTTTTGACACCATTCTTATCATTTTTGGTTCACTATTTCAAAAGAAGGTTTTTCGTCAATGGCGACACTTAATTAGCATAATTATGATTACATCATCAGGTAATAATCCAAGTAGGTACCTAATTTGAGTTTCTATCATTTCCAACAACACTATTGATGAAGTTGGGCAGCATTAAATTGATCATTCTTGAGACAAATGCAAGATTTCTTCTTGTTTAGCTTGTTCCTTTGATGTCTGGACCTAATTAACATAAATTAGCATATTTAGACCCCTTCCACCCCACCCATTCATCTCTGTTTTTGATATGGTATTCCTAGAGTATATCAGAGGAGAATCCAACAGAGAAACAATCTCTTCCGATTAGTGGTGGGTCAAGGCACCATTTGACCGGACGATTTCTTGCTTGCATTGGTCCGGTCTTGCAAGCCCAGCGTGATAATATTAATGTTTCAGAGGACTGAATCTAGGGAGTCCATGACAAAGCGAGGAAGGGAGGAGTTGGCAGGAGAGAAAAATCCAGACCATCCCTCATCGTCGATGCCAAATGTTGTGTTCAAGAAGGGACATGACCGCGTAGATGAGTGTTTAAGTGACTGCTTTAGTCATCCTCATAACGTCGGTTATCTCCCGACCAAAATGTCTGGGTGCCGTAATACATCATCGTCGTAAAGCAAACATTAATTCACAGCACCGACGTAACGTGCCAGTGTGCGGGCATAACGGATTGTGAACTAATTAACAAAAACACCTTTTTGATCATAACTTGAATAATTTTCCTCTGATTTTTCACGACGTTAAGTTTTATGGATAGATTGTGGATGGGGACACATTCTCCTAATTTACATTTTATACCAAAATGTTGAAGACCAAGGTCATGTGGCGGTCCAAACAAAATAAGCATTATTGGATTTAGGCCGAAGGTAAGGCTGGACGAGGCTTGCCCTTGGCAATCGCTTTGTAATTGAGTTTTATTGACATATACAGACTTGGCATTTAATATGGAAAAAATTTTTTTCTTGACTTGGGTTTACTTTCTTAACTCAGTATATCAATCTGGTGAGTTTCTTTTACACTTTGATGATTTATTTGTTAAAAGAACCATGTCACTGATTGTCTGTCGCAGCAAGAAGTCAACAACAGGATTATATCACAGGTGGCGTGGCAAAATGTACGGACAGGTGCATTTGATGATTGGCTTCACAGTCGGGTATACAAGGGTTGTTGCGTTCTGTATTAGTGGAAAACAACTGCTGCACGTCTCCAAATGTTATTGCCGCTTCCTCTGGAGATGGTCCGTCAACTCGACAATGCTGTTTGTCATGGAGTGGTGGCTTTACGAAATTACGGCAAGAAACAGAGTGCTATTGCTCGGCAATATGGCATCACTCAAGGTCAGGTGTCAAAGATCCTGAAACGAAATGCTCAGAGAGGTGTCCCTACTCCAATACCGAGGCCAGGACGTCCCCGCAGAACCACAAGGAGGGATGATCGCCAGCTGCACCGGTTAGTCCGCAATGGCCGTACCAAGTCAGCTAATCGGCTTAGGGCTGAGTGTCAGCAACTGACAAATGTGCCTGTATCCAGAAGGCGAGTCAACCAACGACTGGTTCAATCAGGCTATCGTGCCAGGCGTTCCCTGAGAAAGCCACGCCTGACCAGACAACACCGCCAGCACCGATTGCAGTGGGCCAGAGAGCACCGTCAATGGCAGCCAGGACACTGGAATCACGTGATCTTCAGTGACGAGTCTAGATTTCTGGTCTATCGTCAAGATGGCCGCGTCCGAGTGCGCAGACAAGTGCATGAGGCCTACAACAAAGATTGTATAGTGCCAAGAGTCCAAGCTGGAGGTGGTGGGGTGACCGTTTGGGCTGCTTTTCATGCAGGGGGAAAAACTGACCTGGTTGTTCTGAATGGAAACCTGAACCAGTTCAAGTACAGGGCCATTCTGGAAGAAACATTGCTTCCATTTGCTCGTGCAGCCTTTCGAGGAAACTTTGTCTTCCAAGATGACAATGCACGGCCTCATCGTGCTCGCATGATCCAACACTTTCTTACTGACCGTGGTGTAGAGCATATGGAGTGGCCTGCCATGTCCCCGGATATGAATCCGATAGAGAACTTGTGAGCAGAATTAACGCGTCAAATCGACCACTTGGACCAGCAGCCGACCTCTGTGCGTGAATTGCAGCAGGCTATTGTCACTGCATGGCAAGCGATTCCTGTCCAAACCTTGGCAAATCTCGTGAACAGCATGCCTCAACGTGTACGTGCTCTCCTGAATGCTCGTGGGGGTTACACGAAGTACTGAACTGTAATTTTACTGTCTGTAATCCCAGTCGTAATTTAACTTTTGTTTTTGTTAAAAAAATTTTTGCCTAATATGCAAAATAAAGAGATACTTCTGGAAAACATACAGAAGTTTAACACAATACTGTCCGTGAATTGAGTTCGATATCAGTTTACATCACTTTCAAGGATCAATTTATTTGTTTCGAAATGTCAAATGTGGTTTTTGTTTCTTTTAAAGGTCACATTAACAAAATCTGGAATAATTTCAACATAATTCCAATGAACTTTTGGTAATAAGACATCTTGAAAAGTAAGTTCACCTCCACAAAAAAAATATTCCATATGAAATGCCAAGTCTGTAGTTACCTCTGCCACCCATGTCTGTCCGTTTGTTTGTTCGTTTGTTTGTGAACATGATATCTCAAAAAATTGTGGACGGATTCAGACGAAATTTGACAGAGAGGTAGTGGATGTGACAAGGACGAAATGATTAGATTTTGGTGAAGATCCGGATCCGGCTGCTATAATTTTTTAAGTGATTCTTCACCATTGGGAGATAGGGCCAAAAACGATATATAACAGGATATCTCAAAAAGTTATGGATGGATTTGGACGAAACCTCTTGGACAAGATGTGTGTGTGTGTGACAAAGAAGAATCTATTCAATTTTGGTGAAGATCCGGATCCGGCTGCTATAATTTTTAAAGTGATTCTTCACCATTGAGAGCTATGGGCAAAGCAGGCGGAGGTACACGCGGAACCCGTTAATAGCCGGCTAAGCCGGTGTTGTGAATGAACGCGTACATATTATGTTGAAAAGCCAGATTTTGCTGAATCCTTTGAGAATTTCAAAGCTTTCACGCACCAAATCGCTCCATGGAGGCCGCCATCTTGCGGATGCGGAAGTATGCATAAAGAATTGCGAAAAAGTTCAATAGGAGTTTGTTTCACCCGTCTTTTTTTGATTCACAATCTTATGCACCTCTAATTTGTAATTAAAATACTTTAAGACCAACCTCGTTCCCCGGGCCCGCACGGGCCCTGGTTATCTTCAACGAAAATCGTCACCAAACACCGGAACCAATGAGATTCGAGCATTTGCAAAAATATTTCAAAAACCAAATCGCTCAATGGAGGCCGCCATCTTGCGGATGTGGAAGTATGCATACAATTTTGAGAAAAAGTTCAATAGGAGTTTGTTTCACCCGTCTTTGTTTGATTCACCATCTTATGCACCTCTAATTTGTAATTAAAATACTTTAAGACCAACCTCGTTCCCCGGGCCCGCACAGGCCCTGGTTATCTTCAACGAAAATCTTCACCAAACACCGGAACCAATGAGATTCGAGCATTTGAAAAAATATTTGAAAAAAGCTTATTACCGCATTTCGGGGGCTGAAAACGGCGTCAAATATTCTAAAATTGACGAAGAATTCTTTTTTAGAAATCTCGCAGCCGCAGGGGATAGTTTTTCATGGCCGGAAATATCCGAAGTTGAGACGGAATTCACCGAATTATTCAAGAAGGAAATTTTATAAATTTTAATCTCATCCAGAATGCAAATGGTGTCATTTGGAACTAGGTACGATACCTACTACACCTACCTACTACCAACTACCTAACCTACTGATGCCATAGTGATGGGTAAAATAGTGGCAAGAGGATTTGGCTTCGCCGGCTCATTGCGGCTTTGCAGTCGGGTACTTGTACGCGATCCATGGGAGCCAGGAAAATCGACCGTGTGCTAAGTGAGGCCGTGAATTACCTATCTTCCAGCGCGAGCGTGGTGGCCGCCATCTTGGATTGTGTCGGGTGACGAGTGAAACTTGGTCAATTTTTTAAAAGATACTTTTTCGTAATAAAACAACACATATGTAATAATACTTATACAATTTTTATTATACAAAAAACAGAAATCAAGAAATGTTCAAAATACAAAAGCCATTTGCATGGGTTAGTGGGGAAAACGCGTTGCCTTGCTGCAGAGGCGGATACGAAACGTCGATTGAGTCATCACTGGTGATGGTGTTTATACAATGTTTACACATACAGTATGCTCTCTACCGAATGCCGTTCTAGTTTAAATTGATTTTCTCAGGATGCACACGATGCGTAGAGTACTTATTTGACACAGTGAAATTTCAGCCGTACGTTGGATAACACGACGATAAAAGAATGGAGAGACCAGCCTCATTGCAAGCAACTAAACCAATACACCATCTCTCCTCAGGTTCGATGTCGAAAGGGTACAGTCCAATCTCTTACACCTACAAAGGTCCGGCACCCTAGAAGAGAAAAGGAAAACGCAACAAAGAAGTTTTTAAAAATCGACTCAAAAAATGTACTCTGAAAACAACCAATCAGCCAGCAATCGGCTCGATTCAAGATAAAAATTTTTATCTTTGCTGTTTCGTCTTTACACCAGTGTTGTATCCATTTATATTTGGCATGAAAATGATAAACTTTCTTACTCCATTAATTTGATATTGTGGATTAAAAGTAAGAATAACATATAAGGAGGTGTGTTGTCACAATGCGCTGTTTGCTCAAACATAAAAATCAATTTATTTTCATTTTTCGTTTATTCGCACAAGAAATCGTTTTCATCTCTCAAGTCTGTTTAACATCATTCGTGAGAAGATCATGCTAGCACAATTACAAACATCGATCGCTTGTTGTAATTCCTTTTTAAAACTCCTTTTTCACAAAGAGTGAATCATATAATAACTATTTATTAACAATTCAATATTATAAGCAGTCCTAAAGATTATTTTGCAGGATGAAATATCGGATGAAAGATTCATTACAGAAAGTGGAAAGATCAACATGTTCACATCAACAACAACAACGACTTCCAAGTCATGTGGCTTGACTTAGCCAATACCGAGACACTTAATGTCGTCTACAAGCTTGGTGACTAGCAAAGAAGATATTTACGAAATAACTAAACATAAAAATGGATATAACCTTTTTAAAGTAACATGAACTTTTTGAAACTTTAAAACAAATGTCATAATACAATTATAAGTTAATTAAACACATACCGAAAAGGTACCATCAATGCTAAGATGTGTTCAAGTGTTTAGTATTTAAGAAAAGCCGGCTAAGCTTTAAATCAGATGTCTGGTTGGAATTGGTTGTGGTACACTCTCGGCGATCACCGACTGGCCAGATGCGAACCTCCAACTCCGCTGCACATGCCCAGCAGGAGACAGCAACAAGCAACAAGACACAAGCTTGAGACAAGACAGTCACCACAACCAGCCAACCGCACATCCAAATGGTGAAGAATCATGGCGCTGCATGTGGCAGTTTGCTTTCTTTTGTTGTATTTTTGATTTATTGCGCACGATCCCAAATGTCAAGTCGAGTTTCTTGATCCTCACGACTTACTGGGCCCTGCAGCTACGTCCACAACGACGACCTCACTCCATCAATTCCTCTTCAACCTTCACAACCTCCATGCATATTCAATGAAGGCCGGTTGGCCCATCATGCCTGTGCTTTACTCTGGGCCATCCACACATTTCAACTCCGCCATTGAAAGAGGACAGAGGTTATGTTTCACCCCTGTCTGTTTGTCTGTCTGTTTGTCTGTCTGTTTGTCTGTCTGTGAGTACGATGGATATCTCAAAAAGTTGTGGACGCATTCGGACGACCCAGGTAATTTATTGAGCCTCCTCAAATACTTTGCAAAAATACAATGCTACTCTAAACAATCACCTGCAGACTCCACAAATGAAACGTGTTACATATGTGTCAACACAGACACAAAAGGAACAAGAACAGCACTCAGTAGAGAGCATACATTCCTCCACCTGGTGAACAGTTTACGTTTTGTATCTCAGAGTAGACAAGAAAATCACAATACACTATGTATATAATGTAGAAACATTCTTCGATTCTTCCTTGTCACACACAAACCTGTCCACCAAGTTTCGTCCAAAACCGTCCACAACTTTTTGAGATGTCCTGCTATGTATAGTTTTTGTCCCTATCTCCCAATGGTGAAGAATCACTTTAAACATTCCAGTAGCCGAATCCGGATCTTCACCAAATTCTAATCATTTTGTCCTTGTGACATACGCTACATCTCTGCCAAATTTCTTCCGAATCTGTCTACAACCTTTTGAGATATCTT
The DNA here is from genome assembly GCF_964187855.1 of Myxine glutinosa. Taxonomy (NCBI): domain Eukaryota; kingdom Metazoa; phylum Chordata; class Myxini; order Myxiniformes; family Myxinidae; genus Myxine; species Myxine glutinosa. Next base: position 190,967,830 of record NC_136266.1, read on the forward strand.
GTTCACAATCAAACAAACAAACAAACAGATAGGGGTGAAAACATAACCTCCATCCACCTTTGGTGGCGGCGGTAACAAACAAACAAACATAACAAACTGATGTATTTGTCCTGAATTGCGATTTATGTACATCCGATGTTTGTTCGACATCCCAAAGCCCTGACCTACTCAAAATAACCTTCCTTTTGATTTATGACAACTTAATCCCACAATATAACATGGATTTGTGTGGTTCTTTATCAGACGGCCATTTTCACTCACAGCCACATCTTCTCGATCAGATTAAACATGTAAATGTACATTTGGTTCACACGTGTGCTTGATGTGCGTGTTTTAGCAGTAAGAAGAATGAGTCCCGTGATGGAGAGATCACGCCAGAGAGGAGTCGAGAATTGTTTCACTCATCTCCACAAACTCTCAAGGTACAGTAATATCGGAAGAAGAGGATAACCTCTTCACTCAGAAAAGAGAGTCACGTGTTTGAACAAAATTTATCCAGTCTAAATTTATTAGTTTTAATTAAAAACATTTGGCACATTTCCCCCCTCCATTAATTATTTCATACGTTTGGATTACTACCTTTTTCAATTTAAAATCTGAGTGTTCTGGGGAAAAAACATTTTTGGTAGAAAATAATTCATGGTCCATCGATTTTGGGCAAGGTGCACTTCATTACCTTGAAGAATCACAAATGTCAAGCAAATGCCCTGTGTTGCAATTAGCGTTACATTTTAACCTTAGGTTTGTTTCCATTGCCATTTTACACCCAAAATCCACCTCTTTCAATCTCTGACTTCATTCCTGAAATTCCTAGTCGTGTCAATTTGTTTTATACCATGTACCCCTCCCCTCCTCCTCCTCCGCCCCCCGCCCCTCCTTCTCCTCCCCCCTACCCCTCCTCCTCCTCCCCCCGCTTCCCCCCAGCCCTCTCCCTTCCAAAGATCTCCCGATGTCCCTGTTCTCTACTGTTGTGCTTGTGTGCTGCCCTCTCTCTCCGCATCTTATCTCCCCCTCCCTTTATTGTTTTTTGTGTCCGTTAATGTTTTTTAGCCGCGTCGCAGACGCTGCTCATAGAGTGCCCTCTGCTGTTGTTGTTGTTGTTCTTCTTCTTCTTGTTCTTCTTGTTCTTGCAGAGAAGACAAAACCTCAAAGCTCCACCCATTCTGGGAACCATAGCTCCACCCATTCTGGGAGAGCCTTCATATAAACAAATATCCACCATTTTATTAACTCGCATAGCTTTGAGGCCTGTTTTGTAGGCCTGTGGTGTCTTCCTCTCTCACACAGTTTTATTTCAAATCAAATTCGATATATCATTTCATTTTTCACAGTCGCTAACATAGTTTTAGACTCGGTTGAAAAAAAACGGGAAGAAAATCCGATGAAAGTTGCCCTTTATAGAACGAAATGAATTCTCAAAGGCCTGTAACTTCAAGTCCATTGTGATATTTTTTTTTTAAATCGCGGCATGGTCAGTCATACACCGCCCGAAATAAGAGACGGGAAAATGCCGAGATATATATATTTTGTTTAAATCGCGGCATGCTCAGTCATACACCGCCCGAAATAACAGATGGGAAAATGCCGAGATATATATATTTTGTTTAAATCGCGGCATGGTCAGTCATACACCGCCCGAAATAACAGACGGGAAAATGCCGAGATATATTAAAAATTCGTCCATTTGATGACAATCGTCACGATGAAATATTTAATTTATACGTCGCCACAATAATGTGGAGAGAGGAGCATAGCTTCGTTCACGTGTCGCCACACACGGGAAATTGCCGAGATATATATTTTTTAAATCGCGGCATGGTCAGTCATACACCGCCTGAAATAACAGACGGGAAAATGCCGAGATATATTAAAAATTCGTCGCCACACACGGGAAATTGCCGAGATATATTTTCACTTTGCACAAAAATAACATCAAGTAATCGAATCAATAGGAATGTCCTGTGCCTATAACATCGACGTTATAGGCACAGCTGCATCTAGGCATTGTGTAACATCGACGCGGCTTTTGTTTTAATTAAAACTTTTTGTACTTGTTTTGTTTAATGTGCTAGCTCTTAGATGAGCCTCGATCTTGTATCCAAAAAAAAACAATTCACCGTTGATGCTGAAAAGGCCAAATACGTTTCTGTGGATGGAACATCAATACTTTAGGTACTTTTGCTTTTATTAGTTAGGTACTTTTAGGTACTTTTATTAGTTAGATTAAGAATAAAAAATATGAAAGTATCAGATAGCCCGAGCAAATCCTTTTTTCACCTCGAATCCGAAACGAAGACAGCTCGGCTTATCTTATCAGTTATGGACCCCAGTGTATGTGTAATTGCAAATTCTGATGGGGTAAAAAAATACCATTATAAAGTACTATTCAGAACTGTTTGCAAAAAAAGATGTTTGTGAGGATAAGATGAAACTTTTTACCTCCCAACTCCCATCCCTGACTGAGACTCAACGGCTGGAGCTGGATGTGCCGTTAACCCTTCCTGAATTAGAATGTGCTCTGGGTGAAATGGAATCTGGAAGAGCTCCAGGAATTGATGGCCTACCAGCTGAGTTTTACTTAGAATTTTGGGACCTTTTAGGTCCGGAAGTGAAATGTAATCCAAGAATCCTTGCGAACTGGTGAAATGCCATTAAGCCTAAGGAGAGCAGTGGTGAGTCTCCTCCCAAAGTCAGAAGATCTCCGGCGGATGGAGAATTGGATGGTTTCAGTATTGAGCACCAACTACAAACTGTTTTCAAAAGCGATGGCAAATCGTCTGAAGAAAGTCATTGGTGACCTGGTCCTACCCGATCAGACTTTCTGCATCCCCAGTCGATCCATTTATGACATTTTTTAGTTCAGGATTTAATGGGCACTCACCTCGATCAAAATAATTTTGGGATAATGTTTCGAGACCTTGAAAAAGCCTTTGACAGTATTGATCATATTTTTTGTGGTGTGTTCTGGAAGCATGTGGCTGTGGGGTTAATTTCAGAGCCTTCATATCTCTATTGTACACTGACATCTCTAGTGTAATTAAGGTAAACAATGAACTCGTTTCCCCCATACAGGTTCAGAGAGGGGTACGGCAGGGTTGCCCAGTCTCAGGATTGCTTTTTGCGTTAGCAATGGAACCATTACTTTGTACGCTCAGGGAGAATATCTCTGGCCTGACGTGTTTCCCAAGGAGTCCACCATTGACTATATCAGCGTATGCAGATGATGTGTGCGTCATAATCAGAAGCAACCAGGATGTTGATGTTCTTGTTAAATCCTTGAGAACCTTTTTCCAGGCTTCTTCCCTGAAAGTTAATTGGAGGAAAAGCAAAGCTATTTGGGTGCCTTACCTTAATAGTTGCCTCCCTGGCTCGACACATCTACCTCCACTTCCGGAAAACTTAGAATGGAAGGCAGATGGTGTCGACTATCTTGGTGTGTCCTTTGGTTCCACACAATTTATGGAAAAGAATTGAGAAGGCTTGATTGGAGAAATGGAGAGGAGACTGAACCTGTAGAAAAGAGCCCTACAGCACCTTTCATTTAAGGGCCGTGTCTTAGTTGCCAATAACTTGGTTGCTGCAACTTTATGGCACCCGCTGGAAGTGCTGCTTAGAATGATCCAGGCCAAACTTGTGGACGTTTTTGGGGAGGCCATCATTGGCTGCGGCCAAACGTAATATGCCATACTTCATCTGAATGAGGCCAAGGCCTTGTCCACATGAAATCCTGCCTCATGGCCTTTCGCTTGTGCTGTATTCAGTGCCTTCTATATGTTGAGCACCTGCCAAACTACCCATTGGCCTGTCATATTTTGCAACAGGCGGGCAGACTCGGCTATGGTCGTGAAGTATTCCTGCCCCACCTCAAGGATGTGGATACAGCAACGCTCCCTATATTCTACCAGAGCCTTCTCAATGCCTGGAAAGGTCTTACAGTGAGTCGCAAAGTGGACACATACTCCCCAGGGATGTTCGAAGTTGAAACACTGTTTTTTAACCCTCTCTTCCCTGATGTGTTCAAGAGCCGTGATTTGTGCCAATGCTTCATTGATGCAGACATGAACAAAGTATGGCACCTACAGTCACGTGAAAAAGTAAGTACACCCTTTTTTGGGGGAGGCCATCATTGGCTGCGGCCAAACGTAATATGCTACACTTCATCTGAAGGAGGCCAAGGCCTTGTTCACGTGAAATCCCGCCTCATGGCCTTTCGCTTGTGCTCCATTCAGCACTTCTATATGATGAGCACCTGCCAAACTACCCATTGGCCTGCCATATTTTGCAACAGGCGGGCAGACTCGGCTATGGTCGTGAAGTATTCCTGACCAACCTCAAGTATGTGGATACATCAACGCTCCCTATATTCTACCAGAGCCTTCTCAATGCCTGTAAAGGTCTCACAGTGAGTCGCAAAGTGGACACATACTCCCCAGGGATGTTCGAAGTTGAAACACTGATTTTCAACCCTCTCTTCCCTGATGTATTCAAGAGCCATGATTTGTGCCAACTCTTCATTGATGCAGGCATGAACAAAGTATGGCACCTAGGGCCAGACTCTGGTGTAGGGTGGAAGACTGGAAGAAATTTCAAATATGACAGGAATTTGGTCCAAGAGGACAATCGGCTTAATATTGAGGAAAGTCGGACAAAAAGGTCATCAGCTACGGGTATTATGGACTCAGAATACACATGGACATCCTGATGAGTCATACTTCCCAAAACTGATTTTTGACTGCTCCCCCAGAGAACTTCCACCTGTTAGCACAGGGACAAATAAGTTGTAAGCTGCAAGCAGCAAGAGCCTGTATAGGTGTTGCGTGTATGCCCCTAATTCTCGGTGTTTCTCCATTAAACGGAGTAGCACGCTGGAAGAGACTACTCCCTGCCGGGCCCCCCACTGAACCTGTATGGGAAGCGATGTATTGTAAGCAAATCACCAAAAGAACAGGAGATCTCCAGTGGCGCATTGCCCACTGGATCATCCCATGCAATACATATGTGAGGAATTTTGCCCCAATATCTGCATGCTGCCCCTTTTGCTCTGTAAATGACGATGTATTTCATTTTTTCATTTGCTGTGAAAGACTTTTTCCATTATTTAACTGGTTGAACTTTGTGTCACACAAATTGAATTTCAGATTTACTTTTCGCTCTTGTCCAGAAAGGGGAAGCGTAACGGTAAACCGCTTCACCAATGCAACGTCATGACGTTTTTCACTGCGCTTGTTTCTGCAAGAGTAAAACTTGAATTTCATTTTTCCAACACCATGGCTGAACTTGATGTGTTTGTGGAAAAATGGTGTTTAGAAAATGTTTGTGAAGTTCGCCAAAATGAGTTGGTATTATCTCTTTCTTAAATAATCAAGTCTTTATATATTTTTGGTAGTGTTTTTATTTTATGTTTTTGTAAAAATGAAATAATTAATTGTTGTATTCATTGTTTCCTTGCTTTCTTTTTCTCTCCTGTTTTGTTGGGATTTTTGATTTGTAAATTATACATACACACTTTTATAGTTTTGTAATAAAAGGACTTCAAAAGTCAAAAAAAGTCTTTTCTCCTTTTTTCTCTTTCTCTTTCTTTCTTTCTTTCTCTCTCTCTCTTTCTTTCTTTCTTTCTTTCTTTCTTTCTTTCTTTCTTTCTCTCTCTCTCTCTCTCTCTCTCTCTCTCTCTCTCTCTCTCTCTCTCTCTCTCTCTCTCTCTCTCTCTCTCTCTCTCTCTGGTGCGGTGTCATGGTGGCTTCCCGCTTCGTGTCGTGAGTGCTCTGTCTTGGTTGTTTGTCCTATTGAGCCTTCGAGCTGGAAGGACGAGAGTGTAATGGTAGGCGCTGTGTGCGGATGTTAAGTCCTTTGTGTTGCTGTCATCGTGGCAAAGGGCAGAGCAGGACACTTTCGAAAAATGATTTAGTTTGCGACATTTCCTGCATATCTGCCCATGTGCAGGCAATCCTGTGATCACATACGATGGAAAGTAGAGCCACAATTCCCACAATGCTCTCGGGTGCGCATATGTTGCCGTTGCATTTTCTGCACAGATGTGATGTCTGGGTGTCTGGGTCTGTACCAGGACGGCTCCTGGGCTGCTGCAGCATTTGTGCTGCCTGTTGTGTGGCTGTAGAGGGGCATTTTTAAAACAGTTGAGCTTCACAGTCGGCAGCGGACTCAACTTGAAATGCCATTTCCACAGCCTTTGAGCGAAAAATTGCAGTAAAAGTCTCCTTCGCACTTGATGTTTTTTCGATGAACAAGTCCCGAATCATCTCGTCTTGCAAGACCCGAGGGAGATAGATGAGCCTCTCAAGTTCGCAACGCAGGCGCTGGTGCACTGACTCATCCGGCAGTTGTTGGCGCTCTCTGAAGAGAAACGGCCGGAGAAGCACACTCTGAGGGGCTGAGAAGTGTGCTCCCAGGAGGGTCACGGCTGTAGCGAATGCGTAAGCAGTGCCTACAGTGTCCCAAATATCTGCTGGCCTTCCGCACCCAGGTAGTGGAGCAGCAAACCTATTATCAGTGGCATGCTGTTCGTGATTCAGTGTATTTTCTGAGTAAGTCATTATGTCATTCCTATTCCCAAAGTGTAGTTCCTCCAAAAGAACACCAATTCACCTCAATTCAGAATGGCTTTTATTGTGCGAGCAGCAGGCACAATGCCGCCTCCTGTGCCCGTCAAGTTCGTCAACCTGGAAGTGACGTGTACACCCGTATCCGGTTGTTGTATGTTCCCGACGGTGAGGTCTAGATGTTGCATACATCAAATATCCCCCTTTTGTCTGGGTGATTACCAAAAGTCCATATACAACATTTTTGTATCAAATGTGAAAACAAATGTGTAAATGTCAATTGTGAAAACCATGAGCAATATTTTGGCAAAAGTGAATCAACACAAAACGGTGCTAAGTTTAAAAAAACGAAAACAACACAACTTGAAGTTTAGGAAAACTAGAATAACACAACTTGAAGTTTAAGAAAACTAGAATAACACAACTTGAAGTTTAGGAAAACTAGAATAACACAACTTGAAGTTTAGGAAAACTAGAATAACACAACTTGAAGTTTAGGAAAACTAGAATAACACAACTTGAAGTTTAGGAAAACTAGAATAACACAACTTGAAGTTTAGGAAAACTAGAATAACACAACTTGAAGTTTAGGAAAACTAGAATAACACAACTGGAAGTTTAGGAAAACTAGAATAACACAACTTGAAGTTTAGGAAAACTAGAATAACACAACTTGAAGTTTAGGAAAACTAGAATAACACAACTTGAAGTTTAGAAAAACGAAAACAACACAACTTGAAGTTTAGGAAAACTAGAATAACACAACTTGAAGTTTAGGAAAACTAGAATAACACAACTTGAAGTTTAGGAAAACTAGAATAACACAACTTGAAGTTTAGGAAAAATAGAATAACACAACTTGAAGTTTAGGAAAAATAGAATAACACAACTTGAAGTTTAGGAAAAATAGAATAACACAACTTGAAGTTTAAGAAAACTAGAATAACACAACTTGAAGTTTAGGAAAACTAGAATAACACAACTTGAAGTTTAAGAAAACTAGAATAACACAACTTGAAGTTTAGGAAAACTAGAATACCACAACTTGAAGTTTAGGAAAACTAGAATGACACAACTTGAAGTTTAGGAAAACTAGAATAACCCAACTTGGAAGTTTAGGAAAACTAGAATAACACAACTTGAAGTTTAGGAAAACTAGAAAACCACAACTTGAAGTTTAAGAAAACTAGAATAACACAACTTGAAGTTTAAGAAAACTAGAATAACACAACTTGAAGTTTAGGAAAACTAGAATAACACAACTTGAAGTTTAAGAAAACTAGAATAACACAACTTGAAGTTTAGGAAAACTAGAATACCACAACTTGAAGTTTAGGAAAACTAGAATGACACAACTTGAAGTTTAGGAAAACTAGAATAACACAACTTGAAGTTTAGAAAAACGAAAACAACACAACTTGAAGTTTAGGAAAACTAGAATAACACAACTTGAAGTTTAGGAAAACTAGAATAACACAACTTGAAGTTTAGGAAAACTAGAATAACACAACTTGAAGTTTAGGAAAAATAGAATAACACAACTTGAAGTTTAGGAAAAATAGAATAACACAACTTGAAGTTTAGGAAAAATAGAATAACACAACTTGAAGTTTAAGAAAACTAGAATAACACAACTTGAAGTTTAGGAAAACTAGAATAACACAACTTGAAGTTTAAGAAAACTAGAATAACACAACTTGAAGTTTAGGAAAACTAGAATACCACAACTTGAAGTTTAGGAAAACTAGAATGACACAACTTGAAGTTTAGGAAAACTAGAATAACCCAACTTGGAAGTTTAGGAAAACTAGAATAACACAACTTGAAGTTTAGGAAAACTAGAAAACCACAACTTGAAGTTTAAGAAAACTAGAATAACACAACTTGAAGTTTAAGAAAACTAGAATAACACAACTTGAAGTTTAGGAAAACTAGAATAACACAACTTGAAGTTTAAGAAAACTAGAATAACACAACTTGAAGTTTAGGAAAACTAGAATAACACAACTTGAAGTTTAAGAAAACTAGAATAACACAACTTGAAGTTTAGGAAAACTAGAATACCACAACTTGAAGTTTAGGAAAACTAGAATAACCCAACTTGGAAGTTTAGGAAAACTAGAATAACACAACTTGAAGTTTAGGAAAACTAGAAAACCACAACTTGAAGTTTAAGAAAACTAGAATAACACAACTTGAAGTTTAAGAAAACTAGAATAACACAACTTGAAGTTTAGGAAAACTAGAATAACACAACTTGAAGTTTAAGAAAAATAGAATAACACAACCTGAAGTTTCGGAAAACTAGAAAACCACAACTTGAAGTTTAAGAAAACTAGAATAACACAACTTGAAGTTTAAGAAAACTAGAATAACACAACTTGAAGTTTAAGAAAACTAGAATAACACAACTTGAAGTTTAAGAAAACTAGAATAACACAACTTGAAGTTTAAGAAAACTAGAATAACACAACTTGAAGTTTAAGAAAACTAGAATAACACAACTTGAAGTTTAAGAAAACTAGAATAACACAACTTGAAGTTTAAGAAAACTAGAATAACACAACTTGAAGTTTAAGAAAAGTAGAATAACACAACTTGAAGTTTAAGAAAACTAGAATACCACAACTTGAAGTTTAAGAAAACTAGAATACCACAACTTGAAGTTTAAGAAAACTAGAATACCACAACTTGAAGTTTAAGAAAACTAGAATACCACAACTTGAAGTTTAAGAAAACTAGAATACCACAACTTGAAGTTTAAGAAAACTAGAATACCACAACTTGAAGTTTAAGAAAACTAGAATACCACAACTTGAAGTTTAAGAAAACTAGAATACCACAACTTGAAGTTTAAGAAAACTAGAATACCACAACTTGAAGTTTAAGAAAACTAGAATACCACAACTTGAAGTTTAGGAAAACTAGAATAACACAACTTGAAGTTTAGGAAAACTAGAATACCACAACTTGAAGTTTAGGAAAACTAGAATAACACAACTTGAAGTTTAGGAAAACTAGAATAACACAACTTGAAGTTTAAGAAAACTAGAATAACACAACTTGAAGTTTAAGAAAACTAGAATAACACAACTTGAAGTTTAGGAAAACTAGAATAACACAACTTGAAGTTAAGGAAAACTAGAATAACACAACTTGAAGTTTAGGAAAACTAGAATACCACAACTTGAAGTTTAAGAAAACTAGAATAACACAACTTGAAGTTTAAGAAAACTAGAATACCACAACTTGAAGTTTAAGAAAACTAGAATACCACAACTTGAAGTTTAAGAAAACTAGAATACCACAACTTGAAGTTTAAGAAAACTAGAATACCACAACTTGAAGTTTAAGAAAACTAGAATACCACAACTTGAAGTTTAAGAAAACTAGAATACCACAACTTGAAGTTTAAGAAAACTAGAATAACACAACTTGAAGTTTAGGAAAACTAGAATAACACAACTTGAAGTTTAAGAAAACTAGAATAACACAACTTGAAGTTTAGGAAAACTAGAATAACACAACTTGAAGTTTAAGAAAACTAGAATAACACAACTTGAAGTTTAGGAAAACTAGAATACCACAACTTGAAGTTTAGGAAAACTAGAATGACACAACTTGAAGTTTAGGAAAACTAGAATAACACAACTTGAAGTTTAGGAAAACTAGAATACCACAACTTGAAGTTTAGGAAAACTAGAATGACACAACTTGAAGTTTAGGAAAACTAGAATAACCCAACTTGGAAGTTTAGGAAAACTAGAATAACACAACTTGAAGTTTAGGAAAACTAGAAAACCACAACTTGAAGTTTAAGAAAACTAGAATAACACAACTTGAAGTTTAAGAAAACTAGAATAACACAACTTGAAGTTTAGGAAAACTAGAATAACACAACTTGAAGTTTAAGAAAAATAGAATAACACAACCTGAAGTTTCGGAAAACTAGAAAACCACAACTTGAAGTTTAAGAAAACTAGAATAACACAACTTGAAGTTTAAGAAAACTAGAATAACACAACTTGAAGTTTAAGAAAACTAGAATAACACAACTTGAAGTTTTAGAAAACTAGAATAACACAACTTGAAGTTTAGGAAAACTAGAATAACACAACTTGAAGTTTAGGAAAACTAGAATAACACAACTGGAAGTTTAGGAAAACTAGAATAACACAACTTGAAGTTTAGGAAAACTAGAATAACACAACTTGAAGTTTAGGAAAACTAGAATAACACAACTTGAAGTTTAGAAAAACGAAAACAACACAACTTGAAGTTTAGGAAAACTAGAATAACACAACTTGAAGTTTAGGAAAACTAGAATAACACAACTTGAAGTTTAGGAAAACTAGAATAACACAACTTGAAGTTTAGGAAAAATAGAATAACACAACTTGAAGTTGAGGAAAAATAGAATAACACAACTTGAAGTTTAGGAAAAATAGAATAACACAACTTGAAGTTTAAGAAAACTAGAATAACACAACTTGAAGTTTAGGAAAACTAGAATAACACAACTTGAAGTTTAAGAAAACTAGAATAACACAACTTGAAGTTTAGGAAAACTAGAATACCACAACTTGAAGTTTAGGAAAACTAGAATGACACAACTTGAAGTTTAGGAAAACTAGAATAACCCAACTTGGAAGTTTAGGAAAACTAGAATAACACAACTTGAAGTTTAGGAAAACTAGAAAACCACAACTTGAAGTTTAAGAAAACTAGAATAACACAACTTGAAGTTTAAGAAAACTAGAATAACACAACTTGAAGTTTAGGAAAACTAGAATAACACAACTTGAAGTTTAAGAAAACTAGAATAACACAACTTGAAGTTTAGGAAAACTAGAATACCACAACTTGAAGTTTAGGAAAACTAGAATGACACAACTTGAAGTTTAGGAAAACTAGAATAACCCAACTTGGAAGTTTAGGAAAACTAGAATAACACAACTTGAAGTTTAGGAAAACTAGAAAACCACAACTTGAAGTTTAAGAAAACTAGAATAACACAACTTGAAGTTTAAGAAAACTAGAATAACACAACTTGAAGTTTAGGAAAACTAGAATAACACAACTTGAAGTTTAAGAAAAATAGAATAACACAACCTGAAGTTTCGGAAAACTAGAAAACCACAACTTGAAGTTTAAGAAAACTAGAATAACACAACTTGAAGTTTAAGAAAACTAGAATAACACAACTTGAAGTTTAAGAAAACTAGAATAACACAACTTGAAGTTTAAGAAAACTAGAATAACACAACTTGAAGTTTAAGAAAACTAGAATAACACAACTTGAAGTTTAAGAAAACTAGAATAACACAACTTGAAGTTTAAGAAAACTAGAATAACACAACTTGAAGTTTAAGAAAACTAGAATAACACAACTTGAAGTTTAAGAAAAGTAGAATAACACAACTTGAAGTTTAAGAAAACTAGAATACCACAACTTGAAGTTTAAGAAAACTAGAATACCACAACTTGAAGTTTAAGAAAACTAGAATACCACAACTTGAAGTTTAAGAAAACTAGAATACCACAACTTGAAGTTTAAGAAAACTAGAATACCACAACTTGAAGTTTAAGAAAACTAGAATACCACAACTTGAAGTTTAAGAAAACTAGAATACCACAACTTGAAGTTTAAGAAAACTAGAATACCACAACTTGAAGTTTAGGAAAACTAGAATAACACAACTTGAAGTTTAGGAAAACTAGAATACCACAACTTGAAGTTTAGGAAAACTAGAATAACACAACTTGAAGTTTAGGAAAACTAGAATAACACAACTTGAAGTTTAAGAAAACTAGAATAACACAACTTGAAGTTTAAGAAAACTAGAATAACACAACTTGAAGTTTAGGAAAACTAGAATAACACAACTTGAAGTTAAGGAAAACTAGAATAACACAACTTGAAGTTTAGGAAAACTAGAATACCACAACTTGAAGTTTAAGAAAACTAGAATAACACAACTTGAAGTTTAAGAAAACTAGAATACCACAACTTGAAGTTTAAGAAAACTAGAATACCACAACTTGAAGTTTAAGAAAACTAGAATACCACAACTTGAAGTTTAAGAAAACTAGAATACCACAACTTGAAGTTTAAGAAAACTAGAATACCACAACTTGAAGTTTAAGAAAACTAGAATACCACAACTTGAAGTTTAAGAAAACTAGAATAACACAACTTGAAGTTTAGGAAAACTAGAATAACACAACTTGAAGTTTAAGAAAACTAGAATAACACAACTTGAAGTTTAGGAAAACTAGAATAACACAACTTGAAGTTTAAGAAAACTAGAATAACACAACTTGAAGTTTAGGAAAACTAGAATACCACAACTTGAAGTTTAGGAAAACTAGAATACCACAACTTGAAGTTTAGGAAAACTAGAATGACACAACTTGAAGTTTAGGAAAACTAGAATAACCCAACTTGGAAGTTTAGGAAAACTAGAATAACACAACTTGAAGTTTAGGAAAACTAGAAAACCACAACTTGAAGTTTAAGAAAACTAGAATAACACAACTTGAAGTTTAAGAAAACTAGAATAACACAACTTGAAGTTTAGGAAAACTAGAATAACACAACTTGAAGTTTAAGAAAAATAGAATAACACAACCTGAAGTTTCGGAAAACTAGAAAACCACAACTTGAAGTTTAAGAAAACTAGAATAACACAACTTGAAGTTTAGGAAAACTAGAATACCACAACTTGAAGTTTAGGAAAACTAGAATGACACAACTTGAAGTTTAGGAAAACTAGAATAACCCAACTTGGAAGTTTAGGAAAACTAGAATAACACAACTTGAAGTTTAGGAAAACTAGAAAACCACAACTTGAAGTTTAAGAAAACTAGAATAACACAACTTGAAGTTTAAGAAAACTAGAATAACACAACTTGAAGTTTAGGAAAACTAGAATAACACAACTTGAAGTTTAAGAAAAATAGAATAACACAACCTGAAGTTTCGGAAAACTAGAAAACCACAACTTGAAGTTTAAGAAAACTAGAATAACACAACTTGAAGTTTAAGAAAACTAGAATAACACAACTTGAAGTTTAAGAAAACTAGAATAACACAACTTGAAGTTTAAGAAAACTAGAATAACACAACTTGAAGTTTAAGAAAACTAGAATAACACAACTTGAAGTTTAAGAAAACTAGAATAACACAACTTGAAGTTTAAGAAAACTAGAATAACACAACTTGAAGTTTAAGAAAAGTAGAATAACACAACTTGAAGTTTAAGAAAACTAGAATACCACAACTTGAAGTTTAAGAAAACTAGAATACCACAACTTGAAGTTTAAGAAAACTAGAATACCACAACTTGAAGTTTAAGAAAACTAGAATACCACAACTTGAAGTTTAAGAAAACTAGAATACCACAACTTGAAGTTTAAGAAAACTAGAATACCACAACTTGAAGTTTAAGAAAACTAGAATACCACAACTTGAAGTTTAAGAAAACTAGAATACCACAACTTGAAGTTTAAGAAAACTAGAATACCACAACTTGAAGTTTAAGAAAACTAGAATAACACAACTTGAAGTTAAGGAAAACTAGAATAACACAACTTGAAGTTTAGGAAAACTAGAATACCACAACTTGAAGTTTAAGAAAACTAGAATAACACAACTTGAAGTTTAAGAAAACTAGAATACCACAACTTGAAGTTTAAGAAAACTAGAATACCACAACTTGAAGTTTAAGAAAACTAGAATACCACAACTTGAAGTTTAAGAAAACTAGAATACCACAACTTGAAGTTTAAGAAAACTAGAATACCACAACTTGAAGTTTAAGAAAACTAGAATACCACAACTTGAAGTTTAAGAAAACTAGAATAACACAACTTGAAGTTTAGGAAAACTAGAATAACACAACTTGAAGTTAAGGAAAACTAGAATAACACAACTTGAAGTTTAGGAAAACTAGAATACCACAACTTGAAGTTTAAGAAAACTAGAATAACACAACTTGAAGTTTAAGAAAACTAGAATACCACAACTTGAAGTTTAAGAAAACTAGAATACCACAACTTGAAGTTTAAGAAAACTAGAATACCACAACTTGAAGTTTAAGAAAACTAGAATACCACAACTTGAAGTTTAAGAAAACTAGAATACCACAACTTGAAGTTTAAGAAAACTAGAATACCACAACTTGAAGTTTAAGAAAACTAGAATACCACAACTTGAAGTTTAAGAAAACTAGAATACCACAACTTGAAGTTTAGGAAAACTAGAATAACACAACTTGAAGTTTAGGAAAACTAGAATACCACAACTTGAAGTTTAGGAAAACTAGAATAACACAACTTGAAGTTTAGGAAAACTAGAATAACACAACTTGAAGTTTAAGAAAACTAGAATAACACAACTTGAAGTTTAAGAAAACTAGAATACCACAACTTGAAGTTTAGGAAAACTAGAATAACACAACTTGAAGTTTAGGAAAACTAGAATACCACAACTTGAAGTTTAAGAAAACTAGAATAACACAACTTGAAGTTTAGGAACACTAGAATAACACAACTTGAAGTTTAAGAAAACTAGAATACCACAACTTGAAGTTTAGGAAAACTAGAATAACACAACTTGAAGTTTAGGAAAACTAGAATAACACAACTTGAAGTTTAGGAAAACTAGAACACCACAACTTGAAGTTTAGGAAAACTAGAATAACACAACTTGAAGTTTAGGAAAACTAGAATACCACAACTTGAAGTTTAGGAAAACTAGAATAACACAACTTGAAGTTTAGGAAAACTAGAATAACACAACTTGAAGTTTAAGAAAACTAGAATAACACAACTTGAAGTTTAAGAAAACTAGAATACCACAACTTGAAGTTTAGGAAAACTAGAATAACACAACTTGAAGTTTAGGAAAACTAGAATACCACAACTTGAAGTTTAAGAAAACTAGAATAACACAACTTGAAGTTTAGGAACACTAGAATAACACAACTTGAAGTTTAAGAAAACTAGAATACCACAACTTGAAGTTTAGGAAAACTAGAATAACACAACTTGAAGTTTAGGAAAACTAGAATAACACAACTTGAAGTTTAGGAAAACTAGAACACCACAACTTGAAGTTTAGGAAAACTAGAATAACACAACTTGAAGTTTAGGAAAACTAGAATACCACAACTTGAAGTTTAAGAAAACTAGAATAACACAACTTGAAGTTTAGGAAAACTAGAATAACACAACTTGAAGTTTAAGAAAAATAGAATAACACAACCTGAAGTTTCGGAAAACTAGAAAACCACAACTTGAAGTTTAAGAAAACTAGAATAACACAACTTGAAGTTTAAGAAAACTAGAATAACACAACTTGAAGTTTAAGAAAACTAGAATAACACAACTTGAAGTTTAAGAAAACTAGAATAACACAACTTGAAGTTTAAGAAAACTAGAATAACACAACTTGAAGTTTAAGAAAACTAGAATAACACAACTTGAAGTTTAAGAAAACTAGAATAACACAACTTGAAGTTTAAGAAAACTAGAATAACACAACTTGAAGTTTAAGAAAACTAGAATACCACAACTTGAAGTTTAAGAAAACTAGAATACCACAACTTGAAGTTTAAGAAAACTAGAATACCACAACTTGAAGTTTAAGAAAACTAGAATACCACAACTTGAAGTTTAAGAAAACTAGAATACCACAACTTGAAGTTTAAGAAAACTAGAATACCACAACTTGAAGTTTAAGAAAACTAGAATACCACAACTTGAAGTTTAAGAAAACTAGAATACCACAACTTGAAGTTTAAGAAAACTAGAATACCACAACTTGAAGTTTAAGAAAACTAGAATACCACAACTTGAAGTTTAAGAAAACTAGAATACCACAACTTGAAGTTTAGGAAAACTAGAATAACACAACTTGAAGTTTAGGAAAACTAGAATACCACAACTTGAAGTTTAGGAAAACTAGAATAACACAACTTGAAGTTTAGGAAAACTAGAATAACACAACTTGAAGTTTAAGAAAACTAGAATAACACAACTTGAAGTTTAAGAAAACTAGAATACCACAACTTGAAGTTTAGGAAAACTAGAATACCACAACTTGAAGTTTAAGAAAACTAGAATACCACAACTTGAAGTTTAAGAAAACTAGAATACCACAACTTGAAGTTTAAGAAAACTAGAATACCACAACTTGAAGTTTAAGAAAACTAGAATAACACAACTTGAAGTTTAGGAAAACTAGAATAACACAACTTGAAGTTAAGGAAAACTAGAATAACACAACTTGAAGTTTAGGAAAACTAGAATACCACAACTTGAAGTTTAAGAAAACTAGAATAACACAACTTGAAGTTTAAGAAAACTAGAATAACACAACTTGAAGTTTAGGAAAACTAGAATACCACAACTTGAAGTTTAAGAAAACTAGAATACCACAACTTGAAGTTTAAGAAAACTAGAATACCACAACTTGAAGTTTAAGAAAACTAGAATACCACAACTTGAAGTTTAAGAAAACTAGAATACCACAACTTGAAGTTTAAGAAAACTAGAATAACACAACTTGAAGTTTAGGAAAACTAGAATAACACAACTTGAAGTTAAGGAAAACTAGAATAACACAACTTGAAGTTTAGGAAAACTAGAATACCACAACTTGAAGTTTAAGAAAACTAGAATAACACAACTTGAAGTTTAAGAAAACTAGAATACCACAACTTGAAGTTTAAGAAAACTAGAATACCACAACTTGAAGTTTAAGAAAACTAGAATACCACAACTTGAAGTTTAAGAAAACTAGAATACCACAACTTGAAGTTTAAGAAAACTAGAATACCACAACTTGAAGTTCAAGAAAACTAGAATACCACAACTTGAAGTTTAAGAAAACTAGAATACCACAACTTGAAGTTTAAGAAAACTAGAATACCACAACTTGAAGTTTAGGAAAACTAGAATAACACAACTTGAAGTTTAGGAAAACTAGAATAACACAACTTGAAGTTTAGGAAAACTAGAATAACACAACTTGAAGTTTAAGAAAACTAGAATAACACAACTTGAAGTTTAAGAAAACTAGAATACCACAACTTGAAGTTTAGGAAAACTAGAATAACACAACTTGAAGTTTAGGAAAACTAGAATACCACAACTTGAAGTTTAAGAAAACTAGAATAACACAACTTGAAGTTTAGGAACACTAGATTAACACAACTTGAAGTTTAAGAAAACTAGAATACCACAACTTGAAGTTTAGGAAAACTAGAATAACACAACTTGAAGTTTAGGAAAACTAGAATAACACAACTTGAAGTTTAGGAAAACTAGAACACCACAACTTGAAGTTTAGGAAAACTAGAATAACACAACTTGAAGTTTAGGAAAACTAGAATACCACAACTTGAAGTTTAAGAAAACTAGAATACCACAACTTGAAGTTTAGGAAAACTAGAATAACACAACTTGAAGTTTAAGAAAACTAGAATAACACAACTTGAAGTTTAGGAAAACTAGAAGAACACAACTTGAAGTTTAGGAAAACTAGAATAACACAACTTGAAGTTTAGGAAAACTAGAATAACACAACTTGAAGTTTAGGAAAACTAGAATAACACAACTTGAAGTTTAAGAAAACTAGAATAACACAACTTGAAGTTTAGGAAAACTAGAATAACACAACTTGAAGTTTAGGAAAACTAGAATAACACAACTTGAAGTTTAGGAAAACTAGAATAACACAACTTGAAGTTTAGGAAAACTAGAATAACACAACTTGAAGTTTAGGAAAACTAGAATAACACAACTTGAAGTTCAGGAAAACTAGAATAACACAACTTGAAGTTTAGGAAAACTAGAATAACACAACTTGAAGTTTAAGAAAACTAGAATACCACAACTTGAAGTTTAGGAAAACTAGAATACCACAACTTGAAGTTTAGGAAAACTAGAATAACACAACTTGAAGTTTAGGAAAACTAGAATAACACAACTTGAAGTTTAGGAAAACTAGAATACCACAACATGAAGTTTAGGAAAACTAGAATACCACAACTTGAAGTTTAGGAAAACTAGAATAACACAACTTGAAGTTTAGGAAAACTAGAACAACACAACTTGAAGTTTAGGAAAACTAGAATAACACAACTTGAAGTTTAGGAAAACTAGAATAACACAACTTGAAGTTTAAGAAAACTAGAATAACACAACTTGAAGTTTAGGAAAACTAGAATAACACAACTTGAAGTTTAAGAAAACTAGAATACCACAACTTGAAGTTTAGGAAAACTAGAATAACACAACTTGAAGTTTAGGAAAACTAGAATAACACAACTTGAAGTTTAAGAAAACTAGAATACCACAACTTGAAGTTTAAGAAAACTAGAATAACACAACTTGAAGTTTAGGAAAACTAGAATAACACAACTTGAAGTTTAAGAAAACTAGAATACCACAACTTGAAGTTTAAGAAAACTAGAATAACACAACTTGAAGTTTAGGAAAACTAGAATAACACAACTTGAAGTTTAGGAAAACTAGAATACCACAACTTGAAGTTTAGGAAAACTAGAATAACACAACTTGAAGTTTAGGAAAACTAGAATAACACAACTTGAAGTTTAAGAAAACTAGAATACCACAACTTGAAGTTTAAGAAAACTAGAATAACACAACTTGAAGTTTAGGAAAACTAGAATACCACAACT